>NC_057386.1:120040180-120202680 GCF_019320065.1 Cervus canadensis | reverse complement strand
GGGTGGAGGGTACCTATTTCCTGTCTCGCATCTGTTCATAAATGTGCCACCAAAGAAGAGGGGCCCTTGAGCTCACCCTCTGGACTTAAAGCACACTTTCAGCTCTTCATCAACTAAGACAGGTAAGATTTTAGGTAACTGACACTCTCTGAAGAAATTGACTAGGATGTGAGGTCTCTTCAGGGGAAAAGTGTAGCCTTTGGTTTTTTGTTCTTTTTGGAGAGAAATGGTGTGGTTTAGATCATGGACTCCAGATTCATGAAGACCTTGGTTTGAACCCCAACTCTGCCACTCACTGTCAGTTTAACCAGGGACAGATGAATTAGTCTCCAAGCCTCCCTTCTTTGTTTGGTAAGATAGGGAGTGCACAAAGTTGTTACATCTAGGGGAATCATGAGCATAATGTGGCTGGCACATAAGATGTGCACTGTGGTTGTATTTGAAGCTCCAAGGGCTCAGGAATACGGTGGAGGAAACAGCCAGTGGCCTTCTTTGAAATTCCATTCAGGAAGTATACAGCTCAGCACTTCCCTAAATTTTATGCATGGCACCCTGGTTTCAGGAGCTATTCTGTGAAGGAAAAATACATAGGAAAGGGTCTGTCTTCAGTTCAGTTGGGGAAATATTTGGTTAATATAAAAGTAAACAGGCTTTGGTTAGTTATATTTTCACTGCACAGCCTGTAATATGCTACTGCACTCTGTGGCCAGGGTGAGGGATATGTGATGGTGTGTGTAGACTGGGGAAGCAGGAAGGCTCCCAACATATTTGATCACAGAAGATTATAGAACAATACATGAGAGAAAGTTAGGTGAATGGCTGGATGGATAAGTGTATGTAACACCTGCATGAGGGGCAGGTGGGTGGATGGATGGATGAGTAGATAGATAGGTAGGTGATAGATAGGCAGTTGGATGGATACATGCATGGATGGATGGATGGATGGTTGGATAGGCAGATAGATGCATGCATGCTCAGTCCTGTCTGACTCTTTGTGACCCCATGGACAAAGCCCACCAGGCTTCTGTGACCATAGGATTTTCCCAGGCAAGAATACCGGAGTGGGTTGCCATTTCCTTCTTCAGGGAATCTTCCCAACCCAGGGATCAAACCCACATCTCCTGCATCACAGGCTTTCTTTTTTTTTTTACCGCTGAGCCACCAGGGATGCCTAGATAGATAGACAGATACCGTTTCCCCCCTCAGAGCCTCCTTTGATATGTTCAGGCCACTAGCATTTTCTGGAACACAATTTGAGAAAATCTGGTGTAAATGATGCTGCAAGATTCCTATAAAAAGTTAAAAGAGAGTGATACAGATGCCCAAGTAAAGGGAGTCTCCTCTGTCCTGAAGAAGGGACATGTCTTTTATTTTGGCAAAAGGAGGAAATTTTAAAATTTTAGTTATGGTTGGTGGTAGGATCAAAGTGAGAAAGGAGGAAATTGACCCAGGAAGTCAGGGCTTTCATTTCCTCCCTGAAGCATCATACAAGGTGGCCTCTGAGAGCAGGAGAGGAGGCGAGAGGGACCATGGAGCCAAGGAAGGCAACGGGGGATTGAGGCTCGGCGGAGCCGAGAAGAGGGCAAACACAATCCCTTGAGTTTTGAAGGAAAATGATCATCAGTTTTTACCAAGGGGTAGCCCTGGTTTTTTTTAGTCCTCTGAGAGCTTATTCTGAAAGAACTTTATAGAATTAAGTGGTCTATGCTTTGCCCACCCACAACAATGAAGACCTAGCGCGACTGAAAGAAAGAAAGATCCTTACACACACAGTGGAGCACCAGTGATTTACTACAGCATTGACAAAACTTGGGGAAAAAAACCTGAAAGTAAACCAGTTGAGGATTGGTTAAATAAATGATGGCATGTCTATATCATGAATATGAAGTTACTGTCTAAAAATAAAAATGAAATATACATACTGACATGGAAAGATGCCCATGATGTTAACAGGAAAAAATGCAAATATCAGAACAATGAGTGTAGCATGTGCCTATTTTGAAAAATAAAAGTCATTCAAGGACTGCTGTGTGTATGTATATGTGTGAATGTACCCTCAAGAAAGACCATCAAGATTTACCCCAAATGTTGACAGAAGTTATCTGCAAAAATGGGAGTGAGGTTTGCAGAGAGAAGAAGACGGAAGTTTCCTTTTCTACTTCATTCTCATCTCAATCATTTGGATTTAAAAAAAAAAATTATAGTGAACATAGAGTCGTTCTAGAACACACACACAAAAAAAAAAAAATAAAAGAGCAAAACATGAAACCTGCTGTCAAAGGTGTGTTTTATCATCGCCGAGCATCTGGGAGTGACCTCGCAGGCAGATGAAGCTGGTGCCCGTCTCCCCAAAGGGGTCAAGGATCCACGCAGACGAGTCGGCAGGACCAAACTCTCGCAGACCAATAACTATCCATCTTGATCTCCGAGTCAGGAAGTCACTTCCACCACCTCTCTCAATAACTCATCCCAGGGCTTAATAACCTTTCCTTGCAGGAAGTTCTTCCTCTCATCACAGCTGAGTCCTTCCTGCTGCCCTGTCAGTCCTAATGGATGTGTCTCCTTTCCCTCCCCACTCTCTGGAGTCAGGAACAAGGACAGGATCCCGTGGATCTTCTGGAGTGTCCCCTCTGCATCATGCCCCAACGATGCTCTTAGGACTTTGGCACGGCAGTGACCATAACCGTCTATGCTGACAGCCGAGACGGCCAAAGCCTCTCTCTGCAGCCCAAGGGGTCCCCAGGGCCCTTTGGTCTGCCCATTCCCCGCCACTGGATGCTGCATTCTGCATAAACTCTGCCTCCCTGGCCTCTTTCCTGCCATATTTCATGCATCTCGATGGTCACTCAGGCCAAGATTTACGGAATTCATATCCTTTCGAGCTGGAGGAAAATGGGAAATGCAAGATTTACTATCCCCCTAGGAAAAGCTAGGAAGACATGGACCCAGGAGCTTGGAGGGTGGGGGGAGTGGGTGCAGGGATACAGAGGTGAGTTAGAGAGACAACCGTTTATTTGGTCACAGCCTCATCCAGATGGGGCCTGGGAATCTGCCATTGCTGACAGCAAGCACGTTTCTGCTCGAGTCTTTTCTCCTCTCACTGGCTTCTCTAGAGCGAGAGGCACAGGACTGAGCAACTATAGGTGGCAAAAGACCAATAAGACAGGGCTCCTGCATTCCCCAAACTTGAGATTCCTGAAAGGGGATACACAGTTACATCAAAAACTCCAATCCAAAGCAAAGATGTTTTAATCTTCTCTTCAGGGAGTAATGAAACATACGTATTTGGAAATTGATAGCGTCCTCACTTTGTGGCTTACTAGCAGAAATGTTTAAGCAAGTTACTTGAACCTGGCTGATTCCTACTTTCCTTATCTCTAAACTGGGATTGGTAACTGCACTTTCCCTGTACTAACTGTGTGGGCAGGTAAGGAAATGGAGCCCATGACGGGCTTTAGAACCAGACTGTCCAGGTGTCATTCACAGCACTGTGGCTCCCCAGCCGTGTACCCTTAGGTAGACCAGTTGTGCCTCAGTGTTCACATGTGGACAGTGGGAATGGTACCAGCTTCACAGGGCCAATGTGGGTTAGAATAGGAAAGCGGCTTAGAACAGTGTCCGGATCATAATAAATATCCTACGGCTTGCAGTTAGGATGAACACAGTGAAGATAAAACAACACGTGGAAGATAAATCTGAAAGTGTGAGACTTTCCCGGTGGCCCAGTGGTTAAGAATCTACCTGCCGATGCAGGGGACACGAGTCCGATCCCTGGTCCGGGAAGATTCCACGTGCCACAGGGCAGCTAAGCCCGTGCACCACCATGACTGAGCTTGTGCTCTAGAGCCTGCGAGCCACAACTACTGAGCCCGTGTGCCAAGAGCCCATGCTTTGCAATAAGAGAAGCCACTGCAATGAGAAGCCCATGCACCGCAAGGAAGAGTAGCCCCTGCTCATGGCAACTAAGACTCAGCACAGCCAAAAATTAAAAAAAAAAAATCTGAAAGTGTGAAACGGCATCAGATCATTCCAACAACATCAAACCGGGAGTTAGATTGACATGGGTGAGTGGGTTAATAGCTCGGGCTCGTCTCCAAGTGGTGGTGTGTATAAAAATGGCATAAATATCCACTTCAATTCATTAACATGTGTGCACATTGCTGTGTATCATACATTATGTCTCCATGAAAAACAAAAACCTCTTTAATAAGATATTTTAAATAAAAACAAGAATGTGGTCATCAGGGGGTAAGCAGGGGGAGTATAAATTGGGAGATTGGGATTGACATATACACAGTCCTATAAATAAAATAGCTAACTAATAAGGACCTACTGTATAGCACAGGGAACTCTATTCAGTACACTCTAGAGGCTTATATGGGGAAAGAATCTAGAGTGGGTACATGTGTATGTATAATTTATTCACTTTGCCGTACACCTAAAACCAACACAACATTGTAAATAAACAATGTTGATTTACTCCAATAAAAATTAAAACTGACAATGAAAAAAGTAAAATGGATGGGAGAGGAAAACACAGGGAAAAAAAAATTTTTTTTAATTTAAATAAAAATAAGAAGAGTGCAGGCTATGGAGTCAGATCATAGATGCACGACCAATCAACAATCTGACCATGACTGAGTTACACAGTGTTAGTCACTCAGTCGTGTCCATCTCTTTGCGACCCCGTGGATTGTAGCCCACCAGGCTCCTCTGTTCATGGAATTCTCCAAGAATACTGGAATGGGTAGCCATTCCCTTCTCCAGGGGATCTTCCCGACCCAGGGATCGAACCTGGGTCTCCCACATTGCAGGCAGATTCTTTACCATCTGAGCCACTAAGTTCTGCACTTCTTCATCTGAGCCTGTAAAACAGAAAGGAAGCTAACATCTACCTCACAGTAAGAATGTGTGTAAAGCTCTTCAAAGGGTGTCTGACAAATCCTATGCACTCGATATTATAATTTTATCAGTAAACACAAACTATATAAATAAGGAAATTGGGTCTCAGAGAGGGCAAGTCACACGCCCGTGGTCACACAGCAAGAGAGTAGCCGTGCCAGCCTTCAACCCAGGCTGAGGCTGATTTCCAAACCGGTGCTCTTCCAATTTGCCTCCATACCTCTCAAGTGACTCCTGCCTTGTAAATTCACGTGTTGTGTACCCGCCACCCCCGCCCAGCAACCCAGGACTCACCCAAGTGCCTTGACCTCACCAGACATACAGAGGACTTTCAATAACTGCCTACTGCATGAATGAACAAATGTCACAGACCATCTGCTGAAGTCTCCCTGGGCAAATACATCTTTTTCAACTTTCTAACGACTTGAAGCGTCTTTCCTCCCCAGCTCCCTTGGGCCTCCTAAAACTTCAGGAGGAGGCAGCAGCCCTCGGAGCCTCGTCTCTGTCTCAGGGCCAACAATCAATGGGGGATTAACATCCATAAGTTACAAGACGCTGTGATGATTTTTACTATTCCACTTAAAGCCCCAGGATCCATAATGTTTTCTCGACGTGACCCCAAGACTGAGTCACTTCGTGGTCATGGGCTCCATCTTTGCACCTGGAAAGGAGCAGAGTAACACCTGCCTGGTCTCCCTTCCAGGGCATGGGAGGCAAAAAGGAGAAAGTTGGTTACAAGAGTAAGTCTATTATCAGAGAGCCATAGTTAAATCCCACATCTATCCATGATCTGCCTCTTGACCTTGAACTAGAGAACCTTCCAGAGTCTCCATTTCTGTATCTTAATAAGGTGAATATTAAGATGTTCATGTATATAATGTTTTTCTTATTGGAAGATAATTGCTTTGCAATGTTGTGTTGGTTTCTGCCATACAACAATGCAAATCAGCCATAACTATATATACATATATATATATACCCCCTCCCTTTTCAGCCCGTCTCCCACCCACCACAGCCCACCCCTCTAGGTCATCACATAGTGCAAGGCTGGGATCCCTGTGGCATACAGCAGCTTCCCACTAGCCAGCTATTTCACACGAGTGCTAAGCCGCTTCAGTCATGTCCAACTCTTTGCGACCCTCTGGACTGTAGCTTGCCAGGCTCCTCTGTCCCTAGGATTCTCCAGGCAAGAACACTGGAGTGACATGCCCTCCTCCCAGAGGATCTTCCTGACCCAGGGATCGAACCCGTGTCTCTTTTGTCTCCTGCGCTGGCAGGTGGATTCTTTACCACTGGCGCGTGGTAGTGTCTATATGTCAGAGCCACTCTCTCAATTCATCCCCCCCGCCCCACTTCCCCTGCTGTGTGCGCAAGTCTGTTCTCCGTGCCTGCATTTCTATTCCTGCCCTGCAATACTGGCTTTATGGGCACTTGTGACAACTTAGGACGCTTGAGAATACATTATGTATTAAATAAATGGAAACTATTCCCACCCTTTATTCCAAGGCTTCATGGCTTTGAAAACCTCTTTTATTCACTCAGGAAAATAGGAGACTGGGCCTTCTTACCTGTGCACAACTGTAAGGCACATTTTGGTTTTGGAAACAATATGAGAAGTCATGTGCCTTGGCATTAAGGAGAGGGAGTAGTGCTATTATCATGATCAACAGAAATGCACTTTGTTAACTACTAAAAAATACCAAGGAGGGCAAAGAAAGTAACCAAAATGGGAAGGTGCGCCTCTTCTCACATCCTTTATGAGTCCTGAAATGAAGGCTCAGAGAAGTCAATCATCTGCCTTATGTCACACAGCAAGTGACTCTCAAATCAAGTTTTATTATTATTATTATTATTATTATTTATTTTTTGTTTCATTTTGCTTTTCTTTGCTGCACTTTACTTGGATTGATTTAGTTACATTTTAGCTCCAAAGTGTAGCTCCAAAGAACAAAAAAAAAGGCCATTGGAGATCTCCTGGCCCATCCCCCTCACTTACATGTGAAGGGGGGGACACCCAGAAAAGGTGAGCCCTTAAAGAAATCCAGAGAGACTGTCCAGATTCAGCTGAGCATCCTTTCTGCTATACCATGATAGATTCACAAAAAGGATTACCCATCACATGCTGGTCCGTCTAGAGCAGCTCCATCAGCAACAGGCCTTGAACAAAGGCCACCCAGAGAGTGGAGGGGGGGGCCCATTAATGGCCCCTGCTTTCCAGTTTGGTCATCTCACCACTACTAGCCATCATGGCCACACAGGAGTTCTTGCAAGGGTGGTGAAGGCATCCTCCCCAAAGGCAGAGGCTGCTGAAATGGAGTCGCCTCTCTTCGCCCCTCTTCCAAGGTTTGGCTGTGTTTACTCTGTTCACAAAGTGGCTTCCTGTTTCGAAGAGGAATGAGCTTTTTAAAGGGTTATAAATGTGACTCAAAAGGTTTTTTGGACATCAAATGGCTCGTAAAAAAAGGAACTTTGAGACAATTTCAGCATAAATGAATGAAAAACATTCGGTGTGTGCCTCTAACCCTTCTGTTGCACCAGAATGTTCTGGCAAGAGAGGAAAGTAGAAGTGGCCAGTGGTTTGGGTTTCACTGTATCTGGAACTTGAGTTTCCGAAGTCCGAAAATGTACTTTGTAATCGCAGACCAGAACATATTTGAGGAGAGAGTTCACCTCGTATTAAACTAGTTAAAAATAAAATTGAACTGAGGGAAAGTATTTCCACATTTTTAAAAGTCTGTTCTGTCTCAGTGATTTCATTTCTATCATAGGTTTCCTTTTCTTTTTTCTTTCTGGTGTTTGGCCATGCCTCTGGGCTTATGGATCTTTAGTTCCCCAACCAAGGATGGAACCCATGCCCCCTGCAGTGAAAGTGTGGAGTCTTAACCACTGGACTGCTTTGGAATTCCCTATCATACATTTCAACTCATTCTCCTAAAGCTGGTTGCTCAGTGTCAGCATCATTGATATTGAGGCAGGTGATTCTTGGCAGTGGAGGCTGCCATATATAGCATCCTGAGCAGCAACTCTGGTCTCCACTCATTAGAAGCCCGGAGTGCCCTCCCCCAAACTGTGATGATCAAAAATGCCAAATGTCCCCTGGCAGGCAACTTGCTCCCCGTTCATTGAAAAACCATTGTCTAGAGACGTAATTCACTTATCTAGTGTGTTCCAGAGGCAATAATGTCGAAGTGAGGGTAGAAATCGGTGACTAGATGACCTTCAGGGAAAGGAAACAAAATTAAATTATAATAGGACAAGTAAAATACCTTTCGTGTATTTCCACGAAAGGTATATGCAAATTATCATTGGCCATATAATATCTTTTGCAGTAGGGTAATCCAGAAGGGCCACTTAGCCAAGCCACACAAATGTCTTCCTTCTTTCCTTCCCCGCCTCCTTTCTTTCTCTTTCTTTTCTTTTGAGGGAAAAATCCAAGTGTGTAAGAAAATTTCTGTCAAAACACTAACTGAACAATCTGACATTAAATCTCTCCCTGCTTCTTTGGTAATAGCAGGCCAAAAAGTAAAAACAACAACAACAACAAAAAAACCACATCATTTGTCCTGGAGTTTTACTATCTAATCTGGTAGCTGCTAGCTACATCTGGCTGTTTAAAATAATTAAATTTTTTAAAAATGTAGTTGCACTAGTCACATTTCAAGGGCCCAGAAGTCACACGTGACTAATGTCTACCATATTGGACAGCCCAGCCGTTGAACATTTTCATCATTGCAGAGTGTTCTACCGTTACCCAGAAATGTTATACTTCCAGGATTCTGATGTTAGATTGACAGTTGTAGAGCCCTTCTCTACAGGTCACCCTCCCATGTCTTGGTAAATGTGTGTGCGGTTGTAAGTGTGGTGCATATCATGTCTAAAAGATTTGGGTTAACAAACTTTAGAGCTTCTCCGTAGCAGTTCTGAACAGGCATGGCACCAGTACTCCGGGCCCTGAGTTGATTTATCTTGATGTTTGGTTGAATTCCTCACATTTTGGGTCTCTTTGGTAACCTTTTCACCCCGTTCTTTTTTAAGGTGGCTGGCTGGCTGTTATAATTCATCATGAACGCATCTCACTCTAGGCCTGGCTCCCCTGACAGAACGAACAGCCGGTCTCCAAGAGGTCAAAGACATTTTTCTCTCTTCGTCTTTCTCAGTTTCCAGCATAGATTTGTCACTCTGAGAAAGCATGAATTCTGGATTTGATGTACTTTAATTGATTTCACCCTCGACAAGTCAGACTGTCCATCAGCTTGCTCCTTGGGCTTCCCTGAACTTTGCTTAAGGCTAAGGCTTTCATCTGTCCCTGGACCCAAGCTGTCACCAAGCAATTTACTCCCCTTTCCAGCCCCCAGGAGCCATCTCATTTTCGTTCCTCTGACTCTCCTGGGGGAAGAGAAGGAGTTGAGGGAGAACACAGGGGAGAGATGGTAGATGAAAGAAAATTAGGACAGGATAAAAGAAAAAAGGATGGATGGGAAAACCCTCATCAACTGTCCCCTCTTCTGGTGAACTGGTCTGATTGCTTTGTCTGAATTGTTAACAGAGTGAAATCAGGGTTAGAATGAGGAGTGTCTAGATGAATGGATGGATGAATAGAAGGATGTATGGATGGACAGACAAATGAATGAATGAATGAATGGATGGATGGATGGACGTATGGATGCACACTTTAACTGAAGGGCAGACAGAAAGCCACATGGATGAATGCATGAATAAATGAAAAAAATGGCAGGCACAGTCACTAATCACTGGATATATCCAATAGGTCCATTAGAACTTAAAATGTTTATGTATTATCTGGCATGTGCTAGAAACTGTGATATGCGTGTTCAAAGGGTGAGAAAATATACATAGTCCCTGTCACTGAAGAGCTCTCACTCAGAAACGGATGAGGAGCATATAACGATAAGAAGTTACAGTTTAGTCTGTATTAAGAGAGCTTCCAATACAATAAGAATAAAGGAAGAGGACTGAATTTTAGAGATAGCTCATTGAAGCTCAATAAATAATCAAATTAACAAATGCTGAAGTATTTTCTGGGAGCAGAAACCCAGAGAGCCTCTTCAGGGCTATTCCTAGGTCTAATTGTAAATTGTGTGGGTTGCCTCTCCCTGAATTCCCTGTTTCTTCTCCATCCATGCAGAGGGTATGGGTGTATGTTGGCCTAGCTCTTCTTAATGAATAAACATTAAGCTATAAGGAATTGGCTTGTTAGATTACTTCTCCCAGGCATCTGTGTATTTTGAAAGAGGACTTAGATCATCAATGAAATAATTATTTGAGAGACCAGAACTGTACACTTAGTTTAGCCTTCAGTGTGGTTCTAGCAAACTAAAACTACGCGGTGACCTGAAAACAGCTGATAATTTGCCAGGTGATGTCTGGTGATGAGGCTGATAAACCAGGTAACCATCTGGAACTCCATGGTTAGTGATGTAAAGCAGTTACTTCAGCATAAGTCTCCAGATGGACCAACTTGTTTTCTCACCCACAAAGCCTGGTATGTGATCACTGGTCTGCTTTCATGATAGAATTAATCACCACCACCCACTCCTGAAACCTGGGTGCTGTCCATGGTTCTAGATGATTTCAGGTGTGTTGTGGATTTCTACTCTGAAAACTACAACGAGGGCCAAACTTGACAGTGATCTCTTGCAAAAAGTTCTATTAAAGGGACAATTTTAGATTGACTGCCAAGAGTTCCATAAGGGATGATGACTTTGGATGTGAAGATAAACTTGTTAAAGAGAAATGTAAGACTTGATGTAGTCCTGAATTCAAATCCCATCTTTTTAATATATTTATTTTTGACTGCTGGGTCTTCATTGCTGCTTGCGGGCTATCTCTAGTTTCAGAGAGCAGAGGCGACTCTCTAGTTGCAGTGCACAGGCTTCTCATTTTGGTGGCTCTCTCATTGCAGAACACAGGCTCTCTAGTTGCATGGGTTTCAGGAGTTGTGGTGCATGGGTTTAGTTGCCCCTGAGGCATGTCGGATCCTAGTTTCCAGACCAAGGATCAAACCCGTGTCCCTTACACTGGCAGGCAGATTCTTAAATCCCATCAAAGCCCATCTTTAATCACCTCCCTGTGTCTTAGCTTTCTGTAGTCATAATTAACTGAAATAGAGGGAGCAGAGGATAGTGGATAAGACCAGGGACTGTGGCAATAATCGGCATGGTTTTAAGCACCGAAGGCCACATTTAAGTTTGTGACTTTAGGAAATATACCCCATCCTCTTGTGTGTCACTTTCTTTAACAATAAATCAGTAGTGGTGATAATATCCCATATTCATAGGTTTATCAGATGAGGATGGAATAAGTATATTAGTTGCTCAGTCATGTCTGACTCTTTGCGACCCCATGGTCTATAGCCTACCAGGGTCCTCTGTCCATGGGATTCTCCAGGCAAGAATACTAGAGTAGGTTGCTATTCCCTCCTCTAGAGGATCTTCCCAACCCAGGATTGAACCTGGGTCTCCTGCATTGCGAGCAGATTCTTTACTATCTGATGTACAAGGAAGTCCTAAGCACATACTAAGTACTCATTAAATATTTCTTGTTGTTTGCTGTTATAGGATTATGTCCACATCATGGGTTATCATGTGTCTGGACGCTTTACTACGAGACTTGGCTTTATCAACAGCTTTTCCCTTTAGTTATTCCTTCATTTTTCCACTTAAGTCAGAACATATTCACCAAAGATATGGGCCTGCTCCTAAATTCTCTAAACAGCGGAGGCAAATATTGATCTGGGAGGACTCCTTGATAAATATCCACTAGATGAAAGAGTAGACTTTGTTAACTTTTAGGACTATTCCAACTTTATTTCCATAAAATTGAATTAAATCAAGCTGAACTGAGTTAAATTGAATGTGCTGAAAACACTTTAAACTACCTTTGGTTCTGTTAAATTTTTTTTTTTCTGCTTTTATCTGTTCTTGAGTTTTTCTTGTGCGTTCTACTTCTAATGAGAATTTTGAGAATTTTACAACTGAATATCACATGAAGCATAAATGGAGTTTCCTCCACCTGGGCCTGAAACACAGCAGGTGTGTGGCATAAACATTCAGTGTAGACATGAACAGAGGATTTTAAATGACATTATAATTTCTACATCTATTTTTGCTTCTTATCAGTTTTCAGTTGCTGGGAGCAGGAGACCAGCGGTGGTGAGTAACTCAATAAAATTCTAAGTTGGCTTTTAGTAGGGGGTAGGGGAGCTAAATAACAATGCACCCCAAACCTTCCTTCATTGACTTCATTATTTCTTGAGCCTTCAATTCAGCGACTAATCCATCCCATTTATTTGCTTTAGCCTCAAAAAGTAGCCCCACGTTCCATAGGGATGAAGCTTTAGAATCTCGAGAATGAATAGCTCTGACTAATTGATGTAACCAAGGTCTGTCTGTCCATCAGCAGCTCCATCTGTCTGCCTTTACTTAAAAAGGCGCTTCCTTCAACTCAGGCTTTTCCATGAAATGGTTCTAGCTATTGGGAAATAAATTCTGGTTGAATATTTCCACCTTCATTCTTGTTTAAAGAAGAGAAAGTGGTCTCACTCAGACAACTTGAATAGAGATGTGCTTTAGCAAGATCCCATGAACCCACCTTCTGCACCACAGCAAGGCATGCACTGTGTAACTTCCTGCATTGCTGAGTCTGCAAGCTGCTGGCATGGAAGTCACAGCCCAGGAGGAACTGTGGCACTTTTTAATGTGTCTTGATGTTGGACTGCCTAGCTATTTTTTTTTAAGCAGATTTATGCCGCATTTTAAAAATCCATTATGCTACATTATGGGCTTATTGTCAATCCAGATAATGTTGATCAATTTCAACCTTCCAAAATCTGCATTTATAATTGTGTCATGTAATCAAAATTGTTTCTGCATGTCTCTGTCGAGACATTTATAAAATTATAAATAGGAATTATTGATATGTGTCACAAGATTCTTGATTATTTTGAATGTCTAATTTATACCAGCACACACTGTTTTTTTTTTTCTTTTTGTCTCTTCATAGACTGTAAGTCCATAAAGATAACTTTACCTTTCTTGATAGAAAATAATTTTGGGGTAACTATAAATTAGTATGTTCATAACTGGTAGTGTTTATTATAAAATTTTGGCAATTGAAAGAACAAACTGAGAAAAAAATTAAAATCAACTCTAATCACATCCCTTAGAGATAGCCACTGTTATTTTGGTATATTTTACTTTTGTCAGTATGAGGGTATATGGTGTGTGTGTGTGTGAGTATGAGCCATTTGCAACAACTTGGATGGATTTTGAGGACACTATGCTAAGTGAAATAAGTCAGACAGAGAAAGACATATACTGTGTTATCTCACTTATATACGGAAACTTTAAAAGTCAGGCTCAGATAAACAGAATAGAATGGTGGTTACCAGGGTGGTGGGGGGAGTGGGAAGATACAACAAGTTCAGACAACAAACTTCTAGTTGTAAAATTAACAAGTTCTGGGGATCTAATGTATAGCATGATGATTATAGCTAATAATACTGCTTTATATACTTGAAATTTGCTAAGAGAATAGCTCTTAAAAATGTTCTTACCACAAAAAAAGAAACGGTAATAATTCAACAGGATGGATGCGATAGCTCATGCAATGGTGGTCATCATTCTGCAATATATAAATGCATCAAATTAACACACTGTACACTTTCAACTTACACAGTGTTATATGTCAATTATATCTCAATAAAGGTGGGGGAAAAGTATCTTGGGTACAAGCAATGAAAGGCATAACACTGGAATGGTTTTTAATATTTATTTACTTACTTTATTTTTTATTTGGCTGCATTGGGTCTTAGTTGCAACCTGCGGGATCCTTCATTGCAGCACACAGATTCTCTAGTTGTGGTGCGCAGGATCAGAAGTTAGGCAGGATCTCAGTTCTCCAAACAGGGATCAAACCCATGTCCTCTGCATTGCAAGGAGGCTTCTAAACCACTGGACCACCAGGGAAGTCCACAACACTAGAATGTTTTAATTCCCATTGGTTACTCTGTAAATTTGTCCCATCAGTTGCTTACTGGGTGTTTACAATGAACCAGATCCTGTTATGGATACTGAAGAAACAGCAATAAATAGGATAGTCAATGTAGCTGACATACAACTCAGGGAAGGAGATAGGGAACAAGTAAGAAGACAAGAAAATATCAGTTACTGGGACTTCCCCAGTGGTCCAATGGCTAGGACTCTGTGCTCCCAACACAGGGAGCCCGGGTTCCATTCCTGGTTAGGGAACTAGATCCCACATACCACAATGGAATGAAGATTGAAGATCCTACATGCTGGAAATAAGATCCAGCACAGACAATTAAATAAATGTGTTTTAAATGAAAATATCAGCTACTAATATTTGTTAAGAAAATAAAAAGGGAGGTGGAATAGGCAGTGATGAGGTAATGTGACTGAGCAGCAAGGAAAATGTCTATGTTTCCTTGGAGCTGTGGTTCTCATTGTTTATTGGGTCTCCATCACCTCCATTGAGAATCCAGTGGCTTCTCTATAGTGTCTCTCGCCCCCAAAATTGATACACACAAAGCTCACACACTGCTCAGATTTTCATGCATTTTAGTATTAGGTATTCATCTAAGCCCTGTCTTTGATGGTCGCATTGTGGTAGCCAAAACACAAGTGAGAAATATGCAGTCTGTTGCTTTCGTCGGGATAGCCACAGCACATCACCTCTCTGATCTGGAAAAGCAATCGCCTGAACTCCCCGGAGTCGGTGCCAGCATCGTTAGACACAGGAGCAGTTTGCCCTGTTGTCTCCGGCAGAGGCTGCTGTGTTCTCCACTAGAATCCCCTTTGGCATAGTAGAAAGTTGTGGTTTAGAAGCCACCCCCTGAACAAACACAACAGTTCCCAGAAGACCTCTTCCCCGTGGGGCCGTCACGTGACCCATTCTCGCCAATGAAATGTGGGCAGAAATAATGTATCACTGTGTCACTTCGAGACCAAGTCTCTTCAGAGTCCTTCTCCTTGCCGTGGTTTCATGTCTGCCAGCTGAACCTCTGGAGAGGCAACGTTACAAGACGGAAGACTCCAGAATTCCTGAGCCACTTCTTGAAGGAAAACCACCCACCAACCAGGGAGCTTCACATCAGTTGTGCGAGCAAAATATAAACTTACATCGTGGTAAGCCTCGGACATTTAGCAATGTTCTAAATCATCAGTGCCCAAAGGGTGGTGCCTGAACCAACAGAATCAACATCACCTGGGAATTTATAAGAAATGCAAATTCCCAAGGCCCACTTTTCAGAGGGACTAAAGCAGAAACTCTAGGGGTGGCATACAGCAATCATCGTTCTAATCAACCTTCCAACTGATTCTGGGGACTCCCAGCTTTAGAATCTGGTTTCCTGGTTTTAGATTATGGCCCTGGCATTTACAAGCTATGTGACCATCTACACTAACTTCCCTAGCATCTCAGTATGATGCCGATGTGGATGCCAAGGGGCAGATAACAACAGCAGCTAACTCCTGGGCTGTGACATGAGTGTAAAGGAGACCATCTACATGGAGAGCTTAGAACAGCCTCGGATACAAGGTGAGCACTCAGAAAACTTTAAGTATAATTAATATTTATCAAACTGAGAACCCAATCTTGGCCTCAAAGTCTGCACAGTGGATTTTTCATTTCTCCCTTCTGTTTAATGTGATTCCCTGACCTGCACAAGTCTCTGTACACAGCTGCTATGCCAGGCACTCATTCCATCAGCAAATGATTCCTGGGATCCACCCATGAGCTACGTAATCATGAGATAGATCTGAACCTGCAAGATAAAATAAGATAGACTTGGACTTCCCTGGTGGTCCAGTGGCTAAGACTCTGTACTCCCAATGCAGGGGACCTGCGTTCGGTCCCTATTCAGGGAACTAGATCCCACATGGCACAACAAAGATTCCATGTGCCATAACCAAGGCCCTGCACAGCCAAATAAATTTAAACAAACAAACCAAAAAAAAAAAAAGTAGACAGAACACCTGCCCAGTGACAGTCCACTGACCTGGCAGACGTCAGTGTGGCCAGACCGTCAAGGACACTGAACAAGCAGGTGGCTGAGTTGAGCTCTGGGAAAGTGGAACCAACCAGTATTTCCACCTTAAGCAAACTTCTGGCTGATCTTTTTTTCCATCCTGGCAGAACGATGCCCTTGCTTTCTCAACAGCCTCCCTGTGTGTGAACTAATTCTTTGAATCTATGTTCTCTAAAATATGAAGCTCGGTCATTAATCCAAAAGCTGTGGAAAGAGCTCTGATACCAGGTGGAAGCATATTTTTTGAAAGGAGGGAGTACTTTGAAAACTAACCCGTCAGGGCAGTTAGTAAAATTTCCCAATGAACAATGCTTGGGCAAAGGGAGGGCTGGGTGCCTCTGCTTTGATTCTTGCTCAATTAAGATTGGTCACAGGACCAACAGTTTTGTTTCCTTGACCAAGTGGTACCCATCACCCCATTTTGAGGACTTGCACTTGCTCTTAAAGGAACCAAAGCAACAAGTTCCCCTCGCCCCGTTTTGAAGGCTCTTGATCAGCTTTCATTCTTAAAGCCCCAGCCTTTGTCAGCTTAGATTCTCCACCATTTGGTGGGCAAGAGGGAGTGTGCTCCAAGCAGCTTGCCAGCTTCTCCATCACAGCTGCAGCGCTCCACAGATACTTTGCTGAGGAAATGCAAGGAATTTTACAAGAATCACCCTAACCTCACAGAATCTGTGAACTCGTGGCCCTCCTCTTCTTTCACAGGAGATCGAATTTCTCTCTGACTATCTTTGTCAGGGCACAAGGACAACCGACTGGCTTCTGAGACTCCTCTAGACTCTCAGATGTATACAGTAGGCAAGGGAAGACACACACACACACACACAGAGAAATCTGTGCCCATGGCAGACATCAATAATCAATCACAGAACACATGTTCCAAGTCAGAATCCATCCTCCCAGTTTGCCAATGTGCTCAAGACAACCAGCAGTAATAAATCTCAGGGGGCCCCTTGGACCTATTTGCCACTCTAATTTAAATCGGCCCCTTGGAGGCTTCCCTGGTGACTCAGTGGCAAAGAATCTGCCAGCCAATGCAAGAGACACGGTCTCCATCCCTGATCCAGCCCAATCCCATATGCCATGGAGCAACTAAGCCCATGTGCCACAACTACATGTACTCGAGAGCCTGGGAACTACAACCACTGAAGCCTGAGTGCCCTAGAGCCTGTGCTGCACAACAAGAGAAATCACTGCAATGAGAAGCGCAGGCATGAGCACCAAAACTGGAGTAGCCCCCGCTCACAGCGACTAGAGAAAGCCCACGTGCAGCAACGAAGACCCCAGCACAGCCAAAAATAAATAAAATTATTTCTTTAAAAGCATCCCCTTTACATAAAATAAAGCAAAAGCCTAGGGACTGGAAATGACCTACCAAATTTCAAATAGCATGCATGAGTCAGAGCTGAGGTCAGAACTCAAGCATGCCCAATTCCTAGTCCTATGCCCTTTTGTGGCAAGAGTTCATCATGTTCCTTGACATCTCTATAGATCCACCCCTACCTCTCCAGATTAAATTGGACTAAATAAATGACCTCTGTAATGTTCCAGTGGCTAACTTTCATCTCCTACCAGTATGCAAGATAAATGGTGTATTGGTCAGCTATTGCTATAGTAATGCTGCCTAACAAATAACTCTACAATCCAGTGGCTTAGAGCAATAGCATTTTGCTTACACTAATGGATGTGCAATCAACTGGGGTTAAGCTGGCATATGCTTGGCTTGGCTGCATGGCTCCTTGTCTGCTCCACATGTGTTTATACCAGATTACTGGATACAAGGGCAATGACTACTGAGTAGATGCTCTTCTCATGGTAGATTAAGAGAGCTCAAGAGTCAGGCCAATACATGCAAGCATGTTTAAGGACTCAGCTTACATCATTACCCCCCACCAACACTGGTGACCAAAACATGTCACGTAACCAAGCCCAAACTCAACAGCATGGGGGAAATGTTCTCCAACAACAGTGGGAGAGGGAGAGGAGTGAATTTTGCTGCACAATAAGATAAACTACAAAAAATTACTTTCAAAATTGTAAAGAAATCCTCCAGTGAAGGTTGGGATAAACAAAAGCCTTGTTTGACAGCAAGATTATACCAGGGTCTCACTAGAGAAAGTTGATAAGCTTCCATGCACCACCCTTAATCCCCAAGAAAGCTAAATCATATATTGTGTTAATATTGGCTCACTGTTGGGTTTTTTTTTCCTCTGATTCCCCTGCTTTAAGAAAAGCCTGATATGGAAATTGTCATCCAACAAAAGATAGACCATGAACATTTTAATGGCCAGACACTGAATTCCCTAAGAAAAATTTTTATCTTTCTTAATACTGTTTTACTCTTGGAGTTTTTAAAAATATGGTGCTTCTGAAAGGAAGCATTGAAAAAGTGTGGTGAAGAGTAAAACATCGGAGGGGGAGAGAGAGACAGCCAGCTTCAAAGTTAAATCCATCACTTCCTGGCCAGGTGACCGTGGGCATTTGTATAATCTTTCCAATCTTCAGTTTTCCACTTTGTAAAAACAAGCATAGTCATGTTTGTCTTCCAGGGTGCATATTAAGTAAGATAAAGTAAGCAAAATGCCAAGCCAATGTTAGATAATCAACACATTGTGTTTTTTAAAAAAGATTCTCTTAAATTGCTGAATTTTCTTGATGCAATAGCCAATTGTTGTTATTGTTTAGTCGTTAAGTCATGTCCAACTCTTTTGCGACCCCACAGACTGTAGCCCACAAGACTCCTCGGTCCGTGGAATTTTCCAGGCAAGAATACTGGAGTGTGTTGCCATTTCTTCCTCCAGGGGATCTTCCCGACCCAGGAACTGGACCTGTGTCTCCTGCATTGGCAGCTGAATTCTTCACCACTAAGCCACTAGGGAAGCCCAGTAGCCAGTTGTGCTACTCATCAAATATTTCTAATGCTCTACTTTCTAGGTACTTGGAAGAATTGTACATCTCTGCCCCTTCTGAAGTTAGGCATGGTCATGTGACTTGCTTCAGCCAATGAAATATGAGCAGAGGGATACGTGTCAGTTTGTCACTCAATATGTGTCACTTTGAAGCTCTGAGAGCTGTGATAAGTGAGTCTCCATGTTCATTTCCCACTGCTGTCGTAGCCATGGAAGCACGTCAAGGTGAACTCTCTGCTAGTCTGGATCTCTGAAAGATTTCAAGGAGTAGAATGCCTGCCCTCACCCCCAGGCCAATGTGCATCGTACATGAAGCATGAGAGAGAAATAAACTCTTGTTACATTAAGCCACTGAGGTTTGGAGCTTTGTAATTGCAGCATAACCTACCCCATACACTGCCTCCTACACTTGGGATTATTAAATATGATCTATTTACAGAAATATTATGGGGCCATCTTTTCAGCAAGATTTACCCTGCATATAATTCAGTTATGGGGCTTCCCAGGTGACTCAGTGGTAAAGAATATGCCTGCCAATGGAAGAAATGTAGGTTTAATCCCTAGGTCAGGAAGATCCCCTGGAGAAGGAAATAGCAACCCACTCCAGTATGCTTTCCTAGGTAATCCCATGGACAGAGGAGCCTGGTAGATTACAAAGAGTCAGACATGACTTAGTGACTAAACAACAACAACCCACTTATACCGGCCCATTTACCAGTACATCCCCATATCTGCAGGGTACTCCAATAACTCAAGAGACAAAATAAAAAGTGACCTGGGTGTCATAGAATGAGGGTTATGCATTTAATGTGGTTTAAAATGGCAACCATGTATTCATTTCTCATGATTCTATGAGAAGGCTGGCTGGTCTTGCTGTTGTGAGCTGAGTTTGAGTGATTTAGGTTGCACTTGCTTTTGTGAATACAGTCAGTTGGGAGCTGGCTGGGGACTGGCTGATCTAGAATGGCCTCAGTTCACCTCCCTGTATTTCTCACATGCTTCCAGCACGCTGTGCCACGTTAGTTCGCAAGGTGATGGCAGAGGTCCCAGGGTGAGCAAAGCAAGATGAAATTAGCGCTTTTCAAAACTTGGCTTGTGTCACATCTGCTAAGGTCTCATTAGCCAAAGCAAATTACATGGCCAAGCCCAGGATCAAGGTGTAAAGCAAAAGGGCTTTATTCTAAATGGGAGAGGTGAAGACACCCAGGCAATAGACCTCCTCTACATCCCCTGATGGGTAAATAAGAAGTGGTGATGTCTAGTATCTAGGCCTAAATAACTGCTGACCTACATGGGAGAAGCTGAACAATAGAGAAAAGTTACTTCTTAAGCAGCATGTTAGACAGCATCACCGACTCAATGCACATGAATCTGAGCAAACTCCAGGAGCTAGCGAAGGACAGGGGAGCCTGGCGTGCTGCAGTCCATGAGGTCACAAAGAATTGGACACAACTTAGTGACTGAACAACCACAAAAGAACACCATGTGAGAGTAGGAGAAACAAGGGTTGTGACTTAAGAGACCTGACTTTTTTTTTAAAGTATTTATTTGGTTGCACCAAGTCTTGGTTGTGGCATGTGGGATCTTTTTTGTGGCAGCATGCAAACTCTTAGTTGCAGCATGTAGGGGGTCTTAGTTCCCTGACCAGGGGGTTGAACCTGGGTCCCCTGCATTGGGAGCTCGGAGTCTTAGCCACTGGTCCACTAGGCTTTTGAGTCCTGATTCTTCATTTTATGGGTTCTTGAAAGAACAGACTTCTTCTCCTTTCTGGCTTGCAGTTCCCTCCCTGGAAAATGATTTGGAGACAAAACGCTGGATGTGCAAAACTAGACACTCACAGGCCAGAGCAGGCCTGCACATTGTTTGGCTTTCACAATATTCTAATGTAACATATCTTTGCATGTTTTCACTTGGGACATTTCAGACAGAAATCTGGGTTTCTGATTCTCCTCAAAAGAGTTGGAAGACCCAGCAAAGTCAGGGCAACACTCCAGGATGTCAACGACGGCTGTGATGGCTGTGAGCCCTCAATGGGGACAATCGTTCTCTACTATCTGGTTTCCTATAGCTTGTCTCCCAGATGCCAAGCCTTGTCTTCCACTTGGCTGCACTCATCAAGTACTGACATTCACCGTGGGTCCCTGGAGATATTTGGATTGGGGCCCCTGGATCAATTAATGTGGTGCTCAGACTCTTGTGAGTCCATGGGATTTTCCCTGGGTCCTTCATTGTCCCAAATCACTTTAGAACTTCCCCTTTCAACTCCCCGTGACATTAAGCCAGTGGACTTTGACCCTTAGGGAGACTCAAATCCTTTTGAAATTCTAATATCTGTGAACCCTCTGGCCAGAAAAACGCCCACATGAGCACACGCAGACACAGGGGTAGGCACACACACCATGCACGCACACCCACAGAGAGACACAATATCACGTACGTTTTGTCTGTGAACTTCAATTACTTTATAGGCAGTGCAGTCCATCTGTCCTACAGTCTATGGTAAACCCCAAGTTCTCCGTCAAAATCCTCCCACACAGCCTTGCCTAAACAGCTTTGACACCTAGGCAGGACTCCAGAAAACCTCCTCTTCTGTGAATTTCTTATAGTCAGAGGTCACCGTCTGGTCCCAGCTCCCTCGCTGACTCCCATTGATGCTTTCAAAGAGCAGAGAGAAAAACAAGCGAGCCACAGTCAAGTGACCCACGCTGAGAAAAGTGCAGGGGCCAGCGGGGCCCTGACCTTCCTGTGTAGGTAACAAATTGGATGCCATGTTTGCACCGGCCCTGGAGGGAGGGAAGGAAAGGGGGAAGCGGGGAGGAGGAGGGCACCGTGGGATGGAATTGGGGTTACAGGGGTCAGCAGCCTTTGCTTTAGGCATCCACACAACAAGTCCAGCCACCCCTTCTCAGGAAACAGCCACCGCTGCAGGGCATGGGGAGAGGAGCAGCTGGAGGTCAGCAGAGGCCAAAGCATGCACACACACAAGTGTGCGTTTGTGTCCTTGTGTGTGTGTGTCCATACCCGGCCATGGGCAGGGGGAGTCATTGAATAGCATTCTGTAAAGAGATCTCCAAGGATCCTCCGATCCAATGCCCACTGCTTAAACACACAAGGTATAACATAATTATTATTTTTGCCTCCAGCAACACTCGGAGACAGTGTCATTTGACCTTCAGATGCACAGTTTCTGGAGTTAAGCTCCCTGGGCTCAAATGCTCCCTCTGCTACTTAACAACTGTGAGATTCTGGAAGATAATACAACCTTTAGGTGCCTCGGTTTCTATTTAGAAAGAAAGGAAGATGGTAGTAACGACTTCCTCGTGTATTTTTGAGAACTATACAAATGAAAGTATATAAAACAGGTAGAAACATAAGCACAAACTTAATTATTCATTCAACAGACACACACAGAGGACCCTATACATGATGTATTAATTTTCTTGAACATCTACTTAAGGGCAAAGCAATGTTCATTCTGCATCCATTATATTATTTAATTCTCCCCCAAAGCCCTGGCAGGACAAACACATTTTATTGAAACTGTGGCATGGGAGCTTGGGTCTCTTGCCAAGGGTTAACCCAGTAACAAACGGTGGAATCTGCCATATCTGTTCATTCCAAAGCCCTGGTTCCTAATCAATTCATTATGGTCTCCAATTTGTCCTTGGATGTAAAACATCTAGGTCAATGTTTGATACCTGAATGGAAGAATGGATGAGTGTATGGATGGATGGATGAGTAAATGAATGAATGAATGGGTGGATGAATGACTGAGTGAATGTGTGGATGGATGAATGAATGAGTGAATGAATGACTCTGCCATGCTTCCTTCAACTTGTCTTTCCACTTTAACCTTCTATCCAGAGACACCCTGGAGTAGGAAATGGCAGCCCACTCCAGTATTCTTGCCTGGAAAATTCCATGGACAGAGGAGCCTGGCAGGCTGTAGCCCAGGGAGTCACAGAGAGTCAGACACGACTGAGGACACACCAGAGACACACCCCTTATCTCCTTCCTATTGTTGCCTGGTCCTATCCCATCAGCCTCCATCCTCACCACTCAACCACAGTCCATCTCTCCTCTTGGCTTCTCCTCCAAAGCAAGGCCCCAAATATTTCTCTGGCGCTGGAGGAAACTCATTCTTTCTGGTTTAATTCACCCCGTCTGGCCTTAATTGCTTTGCCCTGTTGTAAGAAGAGACCTCCCATGGCGACAACCCTGAGGATGGGCTGGGGGGTTGGGGGGGCCGCTGGAGGACTGGGGAGGAAGTCGGGGCAAGCTGTTGAGTGGGGAGTGGATTAGTCAGAGGCCAATGGGGCAACGGAAGTCGGGGTTCTCTGAGCGGGCGGCTCCAGACCCGCCCCTGGTTGTGACGTTTACGATTGAATCTGGGCAGGAGCATGTGTCTGGGGGCTGTGTCGACCTCCCTCGCCTCTACCCTGAGTGTTTGGTCCTGCAGCTCATTAAGCAGTGACACTTAACACATCATCAAACTGCTTTACAGGCAAAGCCCACACAGCTCCTGGCCCCTGGAGTCCCCAGGTAGTGGGGACGATGACCTCCCAGCGACTGGAGCGGGGACGTGGCGGACACACAAGGTGATCAAAGCTCTCATGGGAAAACCAGAGCAAGAATTGGATTAGGGTGCCAGGACCCCTGACCTTCCACCCCCAGGACCGATTAAAAACGAAGGTGTGTAGAGAATAGGGGGTCTGGGGCTCGTGTCATGGGACAAACATGGCATCTGATGTCATGTGAACAAGGCTCAAATCCTGGATTTGTCACTTTGCAGCAGCTGTTGAACAGCGGCCAGGCTTTTAACTCCTCTGACCCTCTGCTTCCTCCGTGAGGCTAATAAGGTCCACCTCGGGGGGTTGTTGCTAGAAATATTGGGATAAGGCATATAAAGTGCTTAACAGAGGGCAGGCCATAAATAATGCTTATTTGAACTGTTTTGTTGTTATTTAATCACAAAGTCGTCTCCGACTCTTCTGCGACCCCACGAAGTGTAGCCCACAGGTTCCTCTGTCTATGGGATTTCCCAGGCAAGAATCCTGGAGGATTGCCGTTTCCTTCTCCAGGGGATCTTCCTGACCCGGGGATCGAACCTGCATCTCCTGCTTTGGCAGGCACGTTCCTTAACACTGAGCCACCAAGGAGCAAATGGTCCCATTGGATCAGGCTGACAATCCTTGGTTTCCTCCACTCAAGTTGTCTTCCAACATTACCGAACATCACAGTAAGAAATGCAACAAAGGTAAGAGTAGTAATAGCGAGTGTCCACCATGAAGCAAGTGCTTTGCCTATGAGTGTTATCTTATTATAGTTTCACAACCCTCGGAGATATTTACAATAATGATTTTATAGACGTGGAGACTGAAGCTCAGAATGGACAGGACGTTAGTCTCACAGGTCCTGGTGGCAGAGTTGAGATGTAAACCCAGATCCATAGACTCTGAGTCCTTGTTCTTTCCAGCACTGGGTAAGTCTTAGCAGGACTATAAGGGACAGCCACAAGTGAACTTATCTGGTGCCTCTGCGGGGTGGGGGAGGGAGGGGACTGTGGTCCACATATTCTGCCCTGAGCTTTCAGAGAGGTCCATCTTAAGGATCTCTCATTTCCAGCCATTCTTCTGGAGTCTCAAACACTTCCTAAATCTCCTTGAAATAGCCCTGGCCAAGAAGGGGCTGCTTTTACGGGTGATGTGTAGTAATGAGGCAGGGTTAAAACCGCATTAGGTCATGGTCCCCTTTTGCATTTCATGGATATTCAGTGACACAAGCAATACCAAACATGTGAATTCCTGGACCCTGCTTTCTGTGCGGCGTTGGAAGGAACACACCTCTAGTCGATTCATGGAAACATGTCCCTAAAATTTTACTTGGGGACATTGCTGGTGGTCCAGTGGCTGAGGCTCTGTGCTCCCTCCATGCAGCGGGCCTGGACTCACTCCCTGGTCAGGGAACTAGATCCTCCATGCCATAACTAAGGATCCTGCATGCAGCAACTAAAAAAGAAAAAAACAAAAAAACCCATGTACCACAACGAAGATTGAAGAGCCTGCATGCTGCAACTGAGCCCAGGCATAGCCAAATAAATAAATAATTTTTTAAAAGAGATACTCCACTAAAAAGCTAAAATAAAATTTTACATGATTTCAGAGGGCTTGTGGCCCTCTGAAACAAAATCTACATCCACCAGATCAAACGTCTGGCAGGATGTCCTGAGGTCAAAGAGAGTGAAGTAGGAAATGGGTAGTGATTCAGAAAACAAGACAGTGAATTCCCTTTGGGACCTGATGAGTGCAAAGTGCAGGTTACTATGTTGCATCTCACCAGGACAACATGCAGGTCCAAACTGCTAGCTTGGGAAGGAATTCGGGACTTCAAATTCAGAGTTCTTTATTTCTTCCTGTGTTTCTCTTTTCTTTTTTGCCTCTCAAAGATTTCTTGCATGCTTGATAAATGCCAGCCTCTGTGCTGGACGCCAACGATATCAAAAAGAATAAGAGAATAAGAACACATGTACCCACAGTGGGAAGGGTGGGGAAACCCTGTGATGCAACATGTTAAATAATGTATCAGAGGACACCTGGGCAGCGATAACAAGTCTAGTGATTTGAATGCATGCTAGAGGCTGCTTTAGTCATGAACGTGTGTACCACAAGAGAGAAAATAAATTAACGCTGCAAAGGAGACCCGTAAATGACATTAATCTTCCTCTTTCCAGAAGCGGCGCTCCCCTACTTTCAGTCTGTATGATTCTGATTAAGTCAATGTTTAAATCAAGAGAGAATATGTGATCCAAGACTGATCAGTCAGACACTCGGGTTCTTCCAAGGCCTGTGATTGCCTCAGGAAGGGTCATGTGACTTGAGTCAGAGCAACCAGAGTAGGTGAGATCGCGTTCTGGCACTTCTGTTTGAGCTTTTGTCAAAACAAACTCTTCTCTTTGAATGAGAGTGAGACAGGTGGGACTGGAGCTACCGGAGGATCTTGTGTTCATGGGGCGAGATGACGTCCGGGAACAGCGAAGCCCGAAGGAAGGCAAAGTGAATGACGGATGAGTCTATGTGAGGCTGGGAATCCAGCCAAGACAGAAACCACAGCTAGCTCCTGTTTTAGTTATACGAACATAGAACTGCATATATATGTAAATATAAATATACAAACATACATATGAACATATTTATGTAGATATATATGTAAATATTGTTGTTTAATCCCTAAGTCATGTCCTACTCTTTGTGACCCCATACATTGTGGCCCACCAGGCTCCTCTGTCCATAGGATTTTTCAGGCAAGAATACTGGAGTGGGTTGTCATTTTCCTCTCCAGAGGATCGAACCCGCATCTCCTGCATTGGCAGGTGGATTCTTTACCACTGAGCCACCAGGGAAGCTCATACAAGGAGTGCATGCCAAGTAGCTTCAGTCATGTCCAACTCTTTGTGACCCCATGGACTATAGCCCACCAGGCTCCTCTGTCCATGGGATTTTTCAGGCAAGAATACTGGAGTGGCTAGGGAGGTGCTAAAAACAGGAAAAGATGCAAAGAAATGTGCAGTTTTTTCCTTCCCAGAAACGGACAATAGCAATTGATTAAATGAGCACAATCCCAAAATGCTCTTCTGGGCTCTGTAGAAAGTCAGTAACATCTGTATAGGTATATGCACACAAACACAGTTTTAATTAGATCTTCTGTCCCTTGTTATCCCACTCTCCTGATGTGCTAGCTACACAAGGTCAGTTTGTTTGTTTGTTTTTAATTTGACTGCACTGGTCTTACTTGCAGCATGTGAACTCCGTTGCATCATGTGGGATCTAGTTTCCTGACCGGGGATTGAACTCCGGGCCCCCTGCATTGGCAGTGAGGAGTCTTAGCCATTGGACCACCACGGAAGTCCCCACAAAGTCAATTTGGAAGGCCATCTACTCAGAAGGAGATGCTCAGCAAAGAAGAGGAGGAGTTATTCCGGAGGAACACAGAAGAGGGCTAACACTTGAAATCATGCTTGCACAAACATGCCATGAAAATAAAAAGGATTCCTTGATGTGGTGGAACAGGGGTCATTTACAACCAAATGATTCTAGTTAAAGACAGTATTGCAGTATCTTTGTGCATGTGAAGACTCTGCTTGGGTGGGGGAGGGGGGCATGGGGTTCCAAGTAGATTAAATTAATTGTTAAAATACTTTATAAGTAACTAACCAAGCTGAGCCAATATGCACACATTCTAGAGCTGTTTTTGAAATTGTCTGAGGGGAAAAAATGTTTTGTTTTTCCACTGAGGTGGCTAAATTATATACATTAAAAAAGCATATAGCTACTGGCAGGCAGCATACCATGACATGGGAAATCCCACCTAAAAATGGGGCTGATGTTGAGGAAACAAAAACCAGTAATGAAATGTTACAGATCAAGTCCAAATGATGCTGCTTTAGCCCCTGGATCTAACGATGCCTGAAGCTACTGCAAGCTTGAACTTTTCAATCAACACAGTCAGTTAGTATTTACCCGCTCCTTGACTGATGCTGTGGCTAGTGCATCTACATCTCCTTGGCAGTCACCTTTACATGTTGACAATTCTTTACAGAAAACAGCCTGCAACCCTCTGCCCAAAGGTGCCTCCCCCAGCCCCTGGCCACAGGAGCACCCTTGGCATCATGCAGAAAAAGCCAAGAATGCCAGGGAGTTAAAACTCCAACAGCAGGTCTCAACTAAGGACTGCAAGGATTGAATAAGTAATTTCCCCAGCCCCCTTGCCCCTCAGTTTGAAAAGATGTTGTATGATATCATCCAGAGTGTGGACCATATGAATTTAAGTTCCACCTGCCCACATTACAACTAGCTTGATAATAAACACCTTTAATCAACGGATGCATGTACTTATATGGCTGAGCCCCTTTGCTGTCCATCTGAAACTGTCACAGCATTGTTCATTGGCTATATTCCAATATAAAATAAAAAGGTGTAAAAAAAAAAAAACCCTTATCATCTTCCTTCTCATCCCTCAATTCCCCACTATCTAACCACAGTTCCCTGGAATCATTTCCTAAATAAACCATTTGTACTCATCTCCTCGTCTCAAGATCTGCTTCAAAATAAGATCAATATACTTTGGACTGAATCCAAAATAAGACCCATACTCCCATTTTTTTCAGTCTTAGGCCAGTGTGAACTCTGGGTCTTTATCTCACACCCAGCAAAGCCCCGGCTGATAGACCAGATTTTGAGAAGAATACCCTAAGCACTCGAACCATGCTCTGAGGATATTAACTTCAACAGCCTTATCATAAGCAGAAACTTCTCCATCCACGCTTGATCCACAGAACTCAGCAGAGATGCCACACTCTTCCTTGGGAAGAAGCACTGAGGGGTTCGCAGAGAAAGGGGTGGAGCCTGCATCTGACCAATGGGTGTCGCCGGAGCCTACGGAGAGTGGAAACCTTGGATCTTGTGAAAGGTCCCATTTTCTTTCCTCATAAATGTTGCAGGCTCCCTGTGCCATATATTGCTGTTAATAAATTATACCCCACCCCTCTTTTAAGGCCCTTTTGTTATAACCCTGGCTCCCAGTTCCATTAACTCTCCATTACTTGAACACTTCATTATGACATTTTTTTGCAAGCTGAGAGCATGGCTCCTGACACCCTCAGCCAAGCAGGAGGCAGAGATCAAAATGGCCCATTAAGTTCCTGTGGCCACGGCACAATTTTTTTTTTCCTAGAGTCTATTTTCTGCTGCTTTTAAAATAATGGACTCAAATGTTTCCCTTCTCTAGCAAATTCCCCAATAGCGTGCCAAGGACAGAGCCCAAGATGGAGAGGTTGGAGTGGTCTGAAATGCAAGTGTTTCTTCCTGTCTGAAATGCAAGTGTTTCTTCCTTCACATCCTTCCCCCGCCCCCCACCCCCCAAACAGTGGAAGGTTTATTCCTTCTCAGGGTGAGACCATACTTTTGGGTCATTGACTGAAATGTGCAAACCAGGCAGTGATGATGAGTCATGCTTTAAAACTCCAAGGAACTGTTTCAAATGTCTGATTACAAAATGTTGAGGAGAAGGCTGGAGGCATTGTAAGGTCAAAAGGTAATTCCTCCAGGATCTTCCAAAGCCCAGGTTGTCCAGGGCTATGCTCCCAAAACACCATCTTCTATTTTTTTGTTCCTGGTAGTTTACTGGGGGAATGCAAGCCAAACCACAGGGAACAAAACAATCTGCAAGACATAGAAGGAAAGATAGCACATGGCATTTGCACATGCTCACAAAATACACGTAAGATAGATAGGCACATTAAAAAAAAAAGGCACATACGTAGCTGGTATATATAGCTCTGTGTTTCATGTGCCTTACCTCATTTAATCTTCCTCTCAACCCTAGGAAATGAAAATTATTGTACCCATTTTTCAGAAGGAGAAATCAAGTCACAGAAGAAGTGACTCATCCAAGACCACACAGACGTTAAACGTTAGAGTCTGGTGGCAGCTTTGAGCAGCTTCTCAAGATCACGTGTTTAGAAACATATTGCTCCATTGTTTCTTAAATTTCCACTTAGGCAGAAACTGAAACACACATGTACTACACTCGTCATGCATTTTCACAAATATCATACACCCACGACCTTGTTGCCCACACATGATATCAGATGCACTCTCCCTTTAGCCCAGCTGTAATGCTCTCAACTTCAATAGCATAAAAATAAGTCATTTTATTGGGGCCTTGCCATTTACAAAGCACTTTCATATACATTAACTCATCAGCACCGAATTCGCTGACAGGGCCAAGACGAGAAATGGACGAGGGAAGTGTAATACATCATGGACCAAAATAATAATTTGACCCTTTAGATAGAGATTTCCATCCCAGGATAAATTACACCTTTTAGCCACATACGGGCAAGATCAATAGTCATATAATCTCCATCCTGGAAGGGATCTTAGAGAGGACAGTCTTAGTCTGCTAGGGCTGCCGTAACAAAACGTCATCGATGAGTGCCTTAAACAACAGAAGAGTATGTCTTACTGTTGTTCTGGAGGCCAGAGGGCTGGGATCATGGTGGCAACTTGGTAGGGATCTGATGAGAATTTCCCTTCTGGTTTGTCCACAGCCACCTTCTGGTTATGTCCTACCATGGCAGAGAGAGAGAGAGAGAGAAAGAAAGGGCTCCAGCCTCTTCCTCTTCTTATAAGGAAACTTATAAGAAGTTTCCTTATGGAGACTTGTCATGGAGACTCCACCCTCGTGGCCTCCTTTGAACCTAACTACCTTCCAAGGCCCTATCTCCAAACACCATGACATTGGGGGTTAGGAGCTCTAGGTGTCTTTTATCTGGGGGAAGGGAGGATACAATTCATCCCTGTAATGTGTTTCTTGATTGAGATGTAATTGCTTTGCAAAGCTGTGTTCATTTCTGCTGTGTAAGGAAGTGAATCAGCTATGTGCGTGGTGTGTGCTCAGTCGTGACCAACTCTTTGTGACCCCACGGACTGTAGTCCACCAGGCTCCTTTGTCCATGGAATTCTCCAGGCAAGAATACTGAAGCGGGTTGCTATTCCCCTTCTCCATGGGATCTTCTCAACCAAGGGATCAAACCCGCTTCCCCTACATCGGCAGGCAGATTCTTTACCACTGCACCACCATCAGCTGTTTGTTTCCATATGGCCCCTCCCTTGTGAGCCCCCCTCCCCACATCCCGCCCCCTAGGTCGTCACAGACCACCCAGCTGAGCTCCCTGTGCCCTACGGCAGCTTCCCACTAGCTGTTTTACACATGGTCATGTATGTGTGTTAACCCTCATCTTCCAACTCATCCCACCCTCCCTTTCCACCACCGTCCCTTCATCGTATCCACACGCCCGTCCTCTGGAGTTGCCATAGAAGCTGAAGTCAAAAAGAGAAAACTGTCATATATTAATGCATATGTGTGGAATCTAGAAAAATGGTACAGGTGAACCCATAACATATTTAACCCATATTCAACCCATATCCCAACAGAGATATGAAGGGAGAGAGGCAGTTGATTTCCCAACTCCAAAGAAATGAGGGTTTGATTTAAAAGACACGTCGTTATAGCGGAATCACTTTGCTGCACACTTGAAGAAAAAAAAAAAAACACTGTTGATCAACTAGACATCAATCCAAACTAATTTTTAAATTAGTACATAATACAATAAAAGAAGAAACGGAAGGAAAAATCATACCACTGATTGGACTGGCCACTGTGTAATCAATTGACTAAGAAGTCACTGGATTCCTGCTTGCCCTACTTGATTGATAGTCAATGTCAACAGTCATAATTGTATTATAATACCAGCAATTCCCTCCCCCCAAGGTCCCCCTTGACTGCAGACACACCCATGCCATTTTCTGTAAGCTTTCTTGAGAACTGGATTGGACAAACTAAACTGCCAGACTGAATGATCAGGGCTCAGCTATTTAGATGGTCAGAAATACAATTCATTTGGATACGTCTCTGTACCCATCACCAAACTTCAAGGCAGGCCACATTTATACACAGACCAAACTGACATGTCTTTGTCTGGCTATTGTGGGGTGATTTTTTTTTTTTTCTTGATCGAATTAGCGGTTGCTCTTGGTGCCTTTGATCAGCTTGCTTCTGATCTCATTATTACCCAAGCAACTGACCAGTTTGGTTCATTCACACAAACACAGAGTTAAAAATAAGTCAACCACACCATCTGTGTGGTATTGTGTAGGCAAAAGAAAATAACAAAACCCTGAATTTTACATGTGGCTTCTTTTTTCTCTTCCCCTTCCCTGTCCCATCCAGTGGGGTAGATACAGCACAGAAGAACTGCCATTCTAGGTGGGGGAAGAAAAAGAAGAAACATATACACACCAAGTCCATCCTGTGATTTTTTTTTTTAATTGATGTTTAGTTGCTTTACAAAGTTGTGTCAGTTTCTGCTCTACGGCAAGGTGAATCAGCCATCCGTATACATGTATCCCCTCTTTTTTGGATTTCCTTCCCATTTAGGTCACCGCAGAGCCCTGAGTAGAGCTCCCCGTGCTCTACGGCCTGTCCACTTTATTTATCTGTTTTACACCTAGCAGTGTAGCATGTATCAATCTCAATCTCTCAATTCATCCCAACCCCACTCCCCCCCACCCCAGTGTCCTTACACTCTTTCTCTACGTCTGTGTCTGTATTTCTGCTTTGCAGATAGGTTCATCTGTACCATTTTTCTAGATTCCACATATATGTGCTGCTATACGGTATTTGTTTTTCTCTTTCTGACTTAACTTCACTCTGTACGACGGTCTCTAGGTCCATCCACATCTCTGTGAATGGTGCGATTTCATTCTTTGTCTTTGCCCCCAGTAAGCAAAAGCCGGACACCTTAAAGGCTCATAGCACAGTTCATACCAATGAGAACGTGCCCCAAACCAGGTTGTTCTATCAGCCTGTGTCTGGGTGGAGGTGGGGGATTAAATTCTATTGAAATCAGTTTCTCTCCCAGGCTGGGCCCAGCTTCTGAATTCTAGGATCCCTCAAACCTCAAAAATGGAACTGCTTTCCTCTCAAGTCCCAGGGTGGCTGGATTCCAAGCCCCTTGCAGCCAAATCCTAAAACGTGGCTTCACTTTGGAGAATTCAGATGTGGCTTTGCTTTCAAGAGTCCAGCCCCCACGTAACGGGGATCTGGTGAATCACTTGGAAAATTGAAAATTGAAAGGTCTAAGAGGGCTGTGCATGGCAAACTGGCACAAGTGGCTGGCCTGTCTATCCTGAGGGTGTCTGCCTGGCCTTCCAGATGCCTCATTTTAGGAAAACAGGCAATTGCCCATTTGGGGGAGCACTCAGAGGTCCTTTGTACTCCTTCCCTTTTGCGGCTGCAACCTTGAGACGAGGCCACAGCTGTTTATGTGCTTAACTTGACTTGGGATTTTTTTTTTTTTTCCTGAGGCCCTAAGCCTTGCTTGGCCCAACAAGGTGTGGGAACCACTTCAAACATCCCAGTGTCTCTCTGCCCACGTGCCAGATACCCACTGTGATCGTCCAGAACACCCAGGAAATTAGAAGACTGGCTGAGAAACCAGGGACACCAAGGTTTACTAAAGATAAAATTAAATTAAAAATTCCGGCGATGACTTTGAAAAACAGCTGCGGGCTTCCTGATCAAAATGTAGCCTTCTGCGGTTATTTTGCAGGCCAGGCCGCCTGCCAAAGGCTGTGATGAATTCTCGGCTCCATATGGTGTGTCCCATATAACAGAGATCTGGCACCAATGAATCCCAAAGTCTAACCTGCAGTTCCAAGGCCCTCCCTCCCAGAGACGTGGGTTTGTAAGGGCTGAATTCCAAGATCACCTTAGACCTAGGTTCTTTCCTCCATTTAGAAGGAAGACCCACACGCAGACCTGTCCCTTCTACTGGGGCCTATTGAAAGGTCCTGGGCTTTGGAGACACGAGTTACTGAGTTCAAATTCTCACTCACTTACTGGCAAAGCATATTTGAATATGAAATTGAACTTCTCTGGAACTTGTGGTCACCAGGGGGGACGGATGAGGGGAAGGGATAGTTAGGGAGTTTGGGGTGGACATGTACACACTGCTATATTTAAAAAGGATAACCAACAAGGACCTACTGTATAGCACAGGGAACTCTGTTCAATGTCACGTGGCAGCCTGGCTGAGAGGGGAGTTTGGGGGAGAATGGATACATGTGTAAGTATGGCTGAGTCCCTTTGAGGTCCACCTGAAACTATCACAACACTGTTAACCAGCTATACTCCAACATAAAATAAAAAGTTAAAAAGTGATCCACATTAAAAAAAAAAAAAATCTTTAAAACAAACAAACCAAAAAGAACCTTTCCAGATGAAACCTTGTCATCATAGAACAGTGACAAACAGTCCTACTGTACTCTATCCATTTCCTGACCCACAGAATCCATGGGTATAAAAAAGCAGTTCTTATTTGGGACTGTTAAGTTCAGGGTGGTTTATTAAATGGAATACCAACCACCATTGTCATTATCATCATGGCTTTTTGTTCCGGGCACCACTCAGTAGAGAGGTCCATTTGGTGGATTCTTGCATATCAAGGGCTTCCCTGGTGGCTCAGTGGTAAAGAATCTGCCTGCAGTGCAGGAGACCTCGGTTCAAGCCCTGGGTCGGGAAGATCCCCTGGAGGAGGGCATGGCAGCCCACTCTAGTACTCTTGCCTGGAGAACCCCATGGACAGAAGAGCCTGGCAAGTAGTTGCACCACAATACAGCATCCAATCCGAAAATAAGAACTCTCAGGCAAACACCAAGTATTTCTTTACCCATATGCACACATCCACAGAGCCTGCAAACAACTGATAAAAATGGTAAGCAATGGCATTGCAGCTGCCGACAAGTTCTTGCAGGATTTTGTAAAATAAACTATTAGTATAATAACCGATTTTATAGTTATCTGTGGCATATAATTATGACCCATATATGTGTCAGCAGCTTATTGCTGGAACTTACTTCTCCATTAACATTAATGCTGTGGATTTTGTATTCATTTTAATGGGGATGAATGGCTACTTCTAAGGACTTTCCATCTACAAAAGGGTATGTGAGACCGATTTTGTTTGTATGTCAAGGAACAACAGTATTAAGCCATGAAGGTGATGCAGGTTCTTGTACAGTCTGAGTGCGTGGCAGGTACTCAATGTGTGGTTGTCACCCAGACGTGATGCTCGGATCTCCCTTCGAGGAAGAGTTTATCACTCGGCTGTGAGGGGTGCCATTAGCAAACAAACTCCAGCTGCAGGGCCCTTGGGATCCAGGTAACCTTTCAAGTCAAAGCCACATTCTTACGTATGGTGCATCCTTGCATATCAAGTAGTTGTCAGTGAGGAGAGATGGGAGGAAGGGATAGTTAAGGAGTTTGAGAAGGTCATGTACACTCTGCTATATTTAAAACGGATAACCAGCAAGGTCCTACTGTGTAACACAGGGAACTCTGCTCAATGTTATGTGGCAGCCCAGATGGGAGGGGAGTTTGGGGGAGAATGGATACACGTATATGTATGGTTGAGTCCCTTCACTGGTCACCTGAAACTATCACAACATTGTTAATCGGCTACACTCCAGTATAAAATAAGTTTAAAAAAATAAATCTACAGAAAACGCCACATCCTTTCTGGGAAGCCCTCATCCAAACCAGGCAGGGCCTGGCCATTTCTGCCCAGCACAGGACCCCCTCTAACAGATGATCTTTGCTCTAGACCTCCCCATCCAGTGAGCTGAGGCTCTCTCTGACCTTCCCTGTGGTCTGAAGCTCTTCCTACCTAATCCTGCTTCTCTCCCCCTTCATCGTTCACAGGCATTACTCTCCAATAAATCTCTCACGTTTCTCCCCCCATCTTAGCATCTGCTTTCCATAACTCCGCTGACACAAGCAGGGTGCTCATCAAATTGAAATTGATTACACAGGATAAATAGCTATAGGGGAAGACAAAGCTTTGGTGGAGAAAAGAATCAAATGATTTGGTTTTGTCCAGATCTGTGGAGTATATACTGGGAGCTTCCCCGATGGCCCACTAGTAAAGAACCCGCCTGCCAATGCATGAGACACAGGAGATGCAGGTTAGATCCCTGGGTTGGGAAGATCTCCTGGAGGAGGAACTGGTGACCCACTCCAGTATTCTTGCCTAAAAAACCCCTTGGACAGAGAAGCCTGGTGGGCTACAGTCCAAAGGGTCACAAAGAGTGGATATGACTGAGCAAAAGCATGATATGTATGATACAGGTATATATTGCTGGTGGGTAGAGTTAGATGTCCCATGTCTTCTAAAATAACCATCTGTGTTACATTTGGGATATTGACATGGTTACTGGGCTGCCCCTCAGCATCTATTAACATCTATAAATGATATTGTAAGAGAAGACTCCTGGGAAAAGAGGGGGTAAGACTCTGTAACAGTCACTGTTAGTGGCCGGCCCGCCATTCATTTCTCCCATCCTTCTTCCTAATAGGATCTCAGTTTATCCATGGGTCCATCACTCCTCCACGCAGCTCATATTCCTCAAGGGATGTCAACGCCATCCCCAGCTCCGGGACTCAGTCCTAAGGGTAACTTGGTTCTGCTCTGAGTGATTGCATCAGGAATAATTATTTGATCCATTCTAGACAATGAGATGCAAGAAGAGGTGGCCTTGGTGGCTTCTAGGGATGTTCACTTTTCTAGACTTTTCAGAAGAACCCACTCTTATTCCTCTGAGTAAGGACCAGTAAGGACCATGTGTAGACATGAGATGTGGGGCAACCACTTTCCTGACAGCTGAGAATAATGCTGGTTCATGGAGAAGAACAAAACTGAAGCCACTCAGAAAAGTAAAACCAGAGATATTGCTCCAGAACTTCAGGAGTGGATGCCTTTCATTACGTGTGCACAGAAGGAAAGCGAACCCTTTTCGCGCTTCCAAAAATAGCCCTCCACATCAGGCTCCATCATGAGAAGCCAGAATAAAGGAAGAGGAGCAGGAAAAGGAAGACAGAGAGGAGGAAAAAGAGGAGGAGAAGAAGGGGGAAAGAGAAAAAAAAGAAGAGATGCTGTTATATTTGTTTGTTTTTCCTCACAAAATAATCTTCATTGAAGAAATCAGAACCAAATTAGGGACACAGTATGATTACAACTGGGCTTCCCAGTTGTGGCTCAGATGGTAAAGAATCTGCCTGCAATGCAGGAGACCTGGGTTCACGTGATAACTACATCTATGTATACACACAGAGACAGCTCAGAGCACAATGAGAGAAATGCCATTTCCTTTTTTTAATTTTATTTTTTATTGCAGTATAGTGTAAAAAAAAAAAAATACATGAGGTATCACCTCACTTCAGTCAGAATGGCCATCATCAAAAAGTCTACAAATATAAAGCCTTGCCATATGATCCAGCAATCCCATTCCTGGGCATACACTCAAACAAAGCTATAATTCAAAAAGATTCATGCAGCCCTGTGTTCAGAGCAGCACTACCCACAATAGCCAAGACATGGGAACAACCTAAGTGCCCATCGACAGGTGAATGGATAAAGAAGATGTGGTACATACATACAGTGAAATTCTCAGTTCAGTTCAGTTGTGTCCGACTCTTTGCAACCCCATGAACCGCAGCACGCCAGGCTTCCCTGTCCATCACCAACTCCCAGAGCTTGCTTTCAAACTCAGGTCCATCAAGCTGGTGATACCATCCAACCATCTCATCCTCTGTTGTCCCCTTCTCCTCCTGCCTTCAATCTTTCCCAGCATCAGGGTCTTTTCAAATGAGTCAGTTCTTCGCATCAGGTGGCCAAAGTATTGGAGTTTCAGCTTCACCATCAGTCCTTCCAATGAATACTCACGACTGATTTCCTTTAGAATTGACTGGTTTGATCTCCTTGCAGTCCAAGGGACTCTCAAGAGTGTTCTCCAACACCCAGTTCAAAAGCATCAATTCTTTGGTGCTCAGCTTTCTTTATGGCCCAACTCTCATACCCATATATGACTACTGGAAAAATACCATATGATAACACACATGTAAAAGTTGATGTGGTTTTGAGCCAGACAACAAATCAGAGATTCAGCCTGGAGAACTGGACTCCTTTTGTGCCAAAAAGGTCCTGCATTTCATTCCTCTTGGACTAGTGTTTCTTTACTGAATGCCCCATGTTCCTTTTTTGTGTTTTTTTTCCCCCTGAGAGTAATCATGCTGACCTCTCTGTTGGAGCAGCTCTGAGAATGCTTTGCAAATACCATCTACTTCTTGAGGGCTAGGAAGGTCTTGATGCCTATTTTCACTGCTGAAGTCTTTTTATTTTCCTTGATATTTATTTATTTGCACCAGGCCTTAGTTGCAGTATGCAGGATATTTCATTCTGAGGTGCCGGCTCCTCTTCTAATTATGGCACTCCAGCTTGGTTGCCCCAAGCACGTGGGATCTTAGTTCACCAACCAGGGATTGAACCCACATCCGCTGCATTGGAAGGCAGATTCTTAACCACTGGGCCACCAGGAAAGTTCCACTATCGTGAAGTATTGAAGTGGATCTTTAGTAATCATTTGGTAAATGAATGAATGAATGAGAATGTAAAGCTTTCTGCCAGCCATGAAAGAGTCTTTAGCTGTTCAACAGCAGTCTAGCAATTAGGGATCTTTGCAAGGCCTGCTTGTTGCAAAATCCACATCTTAACCACAAAGAAGGAGGCCTGGGAGTTATTAGAGAGTGACTTGTTTGTTTGTTTTGCGAATGAAAATCAGAGTGTAGGAAGCTCTCTGCAGTCAGCTGCAGGGTTCAGAGTTAACCCCTTCAGCGTCATGGGATCCAGCATCTGCTCTTCAGAATCACAACCGTGAGGGGGATGCACCCCAAGCCCTGGGAGAATAGAGAGACTGAAGTTTCCGGAGACTTGGCTATGCCTCTAAGTAGCCCCCAGATTTTCAGAAAAATCCCTTAATTTCTCTGCAAGTTAGTTTCTCCACCTTAAGATCAGAGGATCAGGTCCCTTATGCCCCAAGCACTTCTCATTCTCCCTATCCCAATGCCAAAATCAATTTGTGCCTCTGGTAGAAGTTCTTCTGGCTCAGAGTGAGGATGGGGGTGACGCCTGTTTAGGGTGTCTGTCCCCCACAAGAGGTTTTCCCCCTACATCTAATCCTAATCCTAATATTGATGCTAACAGTAATAACTGTTCATTGAACGTGTACTGTGAGCCAGGCACTACTTCAGAACTCGACCTAAATTCTGTTATAATCCTCCCTATAGCCCTGGCTCAGAAGGTTAAGAGTCTCCCTGCAATGCAGGAGACTTGGATTCGATCCCTATGTCAGGAAGATCCCCTTGGAGAAAGAAATGGCAACCCACTCCAGTACTCTTGCCTGGAGAATCCCATGGACAGAGGAGTCTGGTGGGCTACAGTCCATAGGGCTGCAAAAAGTCAGACACGACTGACCGACTAACATATGTTACATATGGCCCTATGAAGTAGGTGCTAATATTTGTCCCATTTTACTGATGAGAAAACTGAGGTACAGAGAAGTTCAGTAACTTACCCAAGGCTTCCTGACCCATAAGTGGTGGAGCTGTGATTTGAACCTAGTTCGCTGCAGATTGCCTTAGCCCCTTGGGTTCCTGGGGAGATGTTCTCCGAGGACTGCCCTAACTACAAGCGCCTCTGGCTTTCAGGGAGTGGGAGAGACAGTGGAAAGGGCGAGTCTGAGAAGGCACAGCATCCAAACCCCAGCTCTGGTCCTAGCCAGCCCCATGATATCTGAGTCCTTCCCCTCTTGGGTCTTGGGTCTCAGTTTCCCCACCTGTAAGTTAAGGGAATGACCCACAGGGATATCCAGGGATGTTCCTATTGTGATTAGTGGATGGAGAAACTCTTAAACTAAGTTTAGAAAAGAACTTTAAAGAGTATGGAAACTCCAAGAAACTATGAAAAATGTGGTGTGTGGTCACGGGATAAGTGGTGTAGTTCACGGGATAAGTGGTTCACAGTTCCCATTGATTTTTTTTAATGTTTATTTAAATATTTACTTTCACTTTCTGCCCCCCTTTTTTCCATGGCATTTTTGTTACTGCTGTTGTTGTTTTATTTTTGCTTATTTTTTTTTAGGTTGTGTCATGCAGGATTTTAGTTCCCCAACCAGGGATCAATCCCATGCCCCCTGCAATGGTAACATGGAGTCTCAACCACTAAACTGCCAGGAAAATCCCCTATCAGTTTTTTGGGGGACTCTCCAGGGATCTAGAATACAACAGTGCCTTCCATGAAGACACTCAAGAGCAGATGAATCTGAGGCAGGCCATACCTGTGGTGTTGGTGTCAGGGTCATCGATGGTGCCTAACATTAAATTGTTTTTTGAAAAAAAAACAAATGATGGGCTTCCTACCATTGTTTTCCAATGTCTAGGAACTTCCAAAGTAGACAGAAATCATCTGACATCCTTAGGCTCAAAATCCCTCTCTGCACACAGCCTCTCCTTTCCCCAGGGAGGAATGTCTCCTTTGCACTCACTCTCTCTTCGGAAGAAGCCAGAAATATGTTGTCACCTGCAAGCATTTCCAAGGTGACCCAGCAGTGAAATGTCAGTTGGAGGAGGTGTGTGAATGTGGAGGCTGCAGAAATGGCCAAGATTCGAAATGTCCTCATCTGAATAAACATGCTCCGTGTGTGTTTGTATGCATGTAGTGGTGCTGGTGGTGGTGGGCAAGGGCATGCAGACCTTTGTAAGTGGGGGAAAGCAACAGGCTGCTACAGGAAAAATGCTAGATGGAGACTTCCCTGGCGGTCCGGTGTTTAAGACTCCATGCTCCCAAGGCAGGAGGCAGGTTCGATCCCTGGCTGGGGAGCTAAAATCCTGCATTCTGGGCAGCAAGGCCAAAAATAAATAAAACCAAAGCAAAACAAAAATGCTACATGGAGAGCCAGCCAGATGTGGGTGAGCATCCCAGTTCCTCTCCTTCTCAGCTCTGTCATTTTGCACAAGTTTCTAACTTCTCTGAGCATCAGTCTTCTCCTCTATCAGATTTCAGCGGTTCCCCTGTGTTACCATAAGGGACTCGATATAATAGCTCATGTACCGAAGAATTCATGCATTGCGGCTGCCCCATAAATAGTAGGAACTCAACGTATGGATTATCGGGATGCCTGGGTGACCTTGGCCAATTCCTTTTGTTGTTATTCCTTTCTAAGTCTTGATTTTTTTCATCTGTAACATATAACTGGAGTGGCAGACGAGGCTGATTGGTTGATTGATTCTTGAAGCTTTCATTTTGTTATGAAGTGGTTTTTCTTCCCCCAAACAAAATCTCATGGGAAAACCCAATGGGTACAACTCTTAGAGTCTCAGGTTCAAGGAGAAACAACATACTCCAGCACCCTTTTTTAGCCACCCTCTTCCTGGTACATCTCACAGGTGCTGGGCTCCTGTGAACAGTGGGAAAACCGGTACACCACACCAGTGATCCCCAGTCTTCCTTTGTCCACACGACAGCCACACCACATTCACCACGTCTGCGTACCTCTTGGATTATTTATTTACCTAATATGTTTCTCAACTCAGCCACCTGCTATTGGCTTAAATTTTAATTCAACCCAAAAGGAAGCTCTACGTCACGACCATAAATGAAAGACAGGCATCTGTTTTCATCGGTCGGTGGTCACATGGGTCAGACACATGATAAACCTGTGAGTTTCCTGCTGTAGATTCAGAGCCTGAAAGCTGCCCTCACTCAGTCTTTATTTATTTATTTTAGTTTTGATTGATTTCTCACTGAAGTGGCTTCTCTCCCTGCAGGGCAGGGGCTGTAGGTGTGCCGGTTCCAGTAGTTGTGCACAGGCTTGGCTGCCCCGAGGCGTGTGGGATCTTCCATGACCAGGGTTCAAACCAGTATCACCTGCATTGCAAAGTGGATTCTTAACCACTGGGCCCACAGGGAAGCCCTGCCCTCATTCTTCCTTAAAAAGGATGATGAGCCAGTGGCAAGAAGGGGTTTAAAGACACGGAAGCACCAGCTGGGCCTTTCTCCTTGCAACAGTCAGGACTGAGTGGGAAGTGAAAGGAAAGCACAGCATAGCATCTCTTTGTGCCCTTTCTTTCTTTCTTTTTTTGGCCGTGCAGCATGTGGGATCTCAGTTCCCTGACCAGGGATCAAACCTGTGCACCCTGCATTGCAGTCTTAACCACTGGACCGCCAGGGAAGTCCCTAACTGTGCCATTTTAGGTTGGCTTCCCCACATGACATTGTTGTTCAGTTCAGTTCAGTTGCTCAGTTGTGTCCGACTCTTTGCGACCCCATGAACCGCAGCACGCCAGGCCTCCCTGTCCATCACCAACTCCCAGAGTCCACCCAAACCCATGTCCATCGAGTCGGTGATGCCATCCAACCATCTCATCCTCTGTCATCCCCTTCTCCTCCTGCCTTCAATCTTTCCCAGCATCAGGGTCTTTCCAAATGAGTCGCTGTTCGCATCAGGTGGCCAAAATATTGGAGTTTCAGCTTCAGCATCAGTCCTTCCAATGAACACTCAGGACTGATCTCCTTTAGGATGGACTGGTTGGATCTCCTTGCAGTCCAAGGGACCCTCAAGAGTCTCCTCCAACACCACAGTTCAAAAACATCAATTCTTTGGTGCTCAGCTTTCTTTATAATCCAATGCTCACATCCATACATGACCACTGGAAAAACTGTAGCCTTGACTAGACAGACCTTTGTTGACAAAGTAATGTCTCTGCTTTTTAATATGCTGTCTAGGTTGGCCATAACCTTCCTTCTAAGGAGTAAGCGTCTTTTAATTTCATGGCTGCAATCATCTGCAGTGATTTTGGAGCCCAGAAAAATACAGCCACTGTTTCCACTGTTACCTCATCTATTTGCCATGAAGTGATGAGACCAGATGCCATGATCTTAGTTTTCTGAATGTTGAGCTTTAAGCCAACTTTTTCACTCTCCTCTTTCGCTTTCATCAAAAGGCTCTTTAGTTTTTCTTCACTTTCTGCCATAAGGGTGGTGTCATCTGCATATCTGAGGGTATTGATATTTCTCCTGGCAATCTTGATTCCAGCTTGTGCTTCCTCCAGCCCAGCATTTCTCCTGATGTCCTATGCATATAAGTTAAATAAGCATGGTGACAATATACAGCCTTGACATGCTCCTTTTCCTATTTGGAACCAGTCTGTTGTTCCATGTCCAGTTCTAACTGTTGCTTCCTGACCTGCATACAGGTTTCTCAAGAGGCAGGTCAGGTGGTCTGGTATGCCCATCTCTTTCAGAATTTTCCACAGTTTATTGTGATCCACACAGTCATAGGCTTTGGCATAGTCAATAAAGCAAAAATAGATGTTTTTCTGGAACTCTCTTGCTTTTTCAATGATCCAGCAGATGTTGGTAATTTGATCTCTGGTTCCTCTGCCTTTTCTAAAACCAGCTTGAACATCTGGAAGTTCACGGTTCATGTTTTGCTGAAGCCTGACTTGGTGAATTTTGAGTATTACTTTACTAGCGTGTGAGATGAGTGCAACTGTCCAGTAGTTTGAGCATTCTTTGGCATTGCCTTTCTTTGGGACTGGAATGAAAACTGACCTTTTCCAGTCCTATGACCACTGGTGAGTTTTCCATATTTGTTGGCATATTGACTGCAGCAATTTCACAGCGTCATCTTTCAGGATTTGAAATAGCTCAACTGGAATTCTATCACCTCCACTAGCTTTGTCCGTAGTGATGCTTCCTAAGGCCCACTTGACTTCACATTCCAGGATGTCTGGCTCTAGGTAAGTGATCACACCATCGTGATTATCTGGGTCATGAGGATCTTGTTTGTACAGTTCTTCTGTGTATTCTTGCCACCTCTTCTTAATATCTTCTGCTTCTGTTAGGTCCCTCCCCTTTCCGTCCTTTACAGAGCTCATCTTTGCATGAAATGTTCCCTTGGTATCTCTAATTTTCTTGAAGAGATCTCTAGTCTTTCCCATTCTATTGTTTTCCTCTATTTCTTTGCATTGATTGCTGAGGAAGGCTTTCTTATCTCTCCTTGCTATTCTTTGGAACTCTGCATTCAAATGGATATATCTTTCCTTTTCTCCTTTGCTTTTTGCTTCCCTTCTTTTCACAGCTATTTGTAAGGCCTCCTCAGGCAGCCATTTTGTTTTTTGCATTTTTTTTCTTGGGGATGGTCTTGATTCCTGTCTCCTGTACAATGATCACTGTAACGGGTTTGTAATGATCCCTCCCTCCCCAGAAAAGATAGATTCAAGTCCTAACCCCCCCATTACCTGTGAATGTGACCTTATTTGGAAATAGGATCTTTCCAGATATGAGAATCTCAGGAAGAGATGCTCCTGGATTTAGGAGGACCTTAAATCCAGTAACAAGTGTCCTTAGACGAGAAAGACAGGAGTGTTGACACACACAAGGACCACGTGAAGATGGAGGCAGTTGATACACACAGGGACCATGTGAGGATGAAAATGTGGCTGAACAGAAGTGATGCAGCCACAAGCCAGCAGACACCTGGGACCATCAGAAGCTGAAGGGCCAGGAAGGGGGGCATGATTCTGCTGACCCCTTGATTTCAGATTCGTGGTGTCCAGGACTGTGCAAGAATACAGATCAGTCGTTTTGAGCCACCGAGTTTGTGGTGGCTGGTTGTGATGGCCCTGAGAAGCTAAAGCACTCACGAAACCCATTCCCTATATCAGGGGTCCCAAACTTCCGGGGCCCCTGAGATCTGAGGTGGAGCTGATGCAACAATATCAGAAATAAAGTGCACAGTAAATGGAGTGTGCCTGAATCATCTCAAAACCATCCCTCCCCCTCCCCCCCCACCCCGGTCCATGGAAAAACTCCTCCACGAAACTGTTCTCTGCTGCCAAAATGCTGGGGACCGCTGTCATATACGCTGACATTTACCAGTGTGACCAACTGTGTTTTCTCCTCTCTCCTTTACGAGGGTCTATGAGCTGCCTTTTCAGAACAGGCTCTTTTTCCTCTAAGCGATCTGCTCTCCCCAAGGGTATGCTCAATTTTCCCTAAGAAGGATGGTAAGGACATTGGATAGACCTGGCTGGAAGACTCTCCTGTGTTCTCCGCACTCCCTGCTTGGGGAATCCTTCGTCTCCATTTCCCTTTTCTCCCAGTCCTACCTGAAAGATCAAAGGAAAACGAAAGTTGGATCTCCATCTTGGTACCAATGACCCAAAGTGCAACTTTTGGTTGCTATTAAAAAAAACAAAAAAAAAAACAAAAAAACTCATGAATTAAACTATGTTTTGTGATTAAAAAAAAAAAAAAGGCTATAATTCCAGAGCAAATCAATGGTTGGAACTTTCCAGCTTAATGTGAGCCAGATTCCTGCCTCCCTGTTCTCTCTCCCTCTCTCCTGCCCCTCTTTTCTTTCTTTCGCTCGTACCAAAAGCTGTCTGCTAAACTTCTCAAACACCCTTTGCCTTTTTGACCCTTCAACTTGTCTTGAACTTCAGAAAAAATTGGGGAAATGGCACTGCGTGAACTATATATAAGTCCTGGGCGGGGAGGGAGGAGGGGGAGGGGGCCACGTGGGGGGGACAGGGCTCACCATGAACTTGGGGCCTCGGATATTTGCTTGGAAAAAAATAAAAAGCCCTCTTCTGTTAATGGAATTAGCAAATATTTGTTGCTCTGTTCTAGGCCGGGGCCCCAAGGGGCTCTCTGGAGGAAGGGGGGAAAAAGAGAGAGCAAATAAAAATAAAAGACAAGCTACTTTTCTGCTCCTTTCCCCCCTCTCCAAAGACACTAAACAGACAAGTCAGAGGATTAGAATGAGGCCTTGTGTGGCTGCTGCGAGCAGGAAGTTGTGAGGGGGCTTTGTGGCGGGCTTGGGGGGGGCCTGGTGGGGACGCAGCAGACCCGCTATCTGGTAATGGGAACGCCATTCCTGCTTAATGAAATGATTGCTGGCAGAGTTCCTGAGTTACGGCGCGGCCTGCACAGTCTCTGGCTGGCTTCCTGGAGCCCCGAGACCCCCGGCTGGGGCTCCCGCCTGATGTGCAAAGAGTGTTTGGTGAGAGGCAGGGAGAGATGGAGACGAGACGGAGGTGGGGAGGTGGGCAAGAGGGAGACAGAGGGGAGCAGAGGTCCAGCCCTCCGTAGGGAGCGGAGACCTGGGCCAGGACGGAGAGGATGCCAGAGAGAGGAAGCCGGGGGCGGAGAGAATGGTGGAAACAGAGCAAGGCGGAAGAGAAAACGGAGGGGGGCCAGCAGAGGAAGAGGCAGGACAGAGTGTGCCCCGGGTTCACAGTCGTGGAGAGCGGAGAGAGGCCAAGAAGAGGGGAGAGGTGTGCACAGAGCCGGGATGAGGCTCGGAGCTGCTGGAGGTGAGACCTGGACACGGACAGAGGGGGAGATGGAGAGAAGGGCGGGAAGCAGAGAAAAGCAAAGACATGGAGACCCAGGCAGAAAGGGGGAGCCAGGGCGGAAAGCCTAATGCTAGAGAGAGGGGAGCAGGCGGAGGAACCAGGCGATGGGAGAGACAGTCCTGGAGACAGGGCCTGAGACAGAGGTCCAGGAGGAAGGAAAGAGGCGGAGGGAAAAGTGCGGAGGCAGGGAGAGAAGGTGGCCTCTCTGTGCGACTGGGAAGTTACGTTCATTTTTTTTTTTTTTAGAATTTTAATTAATTTATTTTTTAATTGAAGGATAATTGCTTTACAGAATTTTGTTGTTTTCTGTCAAAACTCAACATGAATCAGCCGTAGGTATACATATAGCTCCTCCCTTTTGAAGCTCCCTCCCGTCTCCCTCCCCACCCCACCCTTCTAGGTTGAGCCAGAGCCCCAGTTTGAGTTTCCTGAGACATATAGCAAATGCCCCTTGGCTGTCTATTTTACATATGGTGATGTAAGTTTCCATGTCACTCTTTCCATACATCTCACCCTCTCCTCCCCTCTCCCCATGTCCATAAGTCTATTCTCTCTGTCTGTTTCTCCATTGCTGCCCCGCAAAAAGAAATTCTTCAGTACCATTCTTCTAGATTCTGTATATATGTGTTAGTATACGATATCTATCTTTCTCTTTCTGACTTACTTCACTCTGTAAAATAGGCTCTAGGTTCATCCATCTCATTAGAATTGACTCAAACGCGTTCCTTTTTATGGCTGAGTAATATTCTATTGTGTATATGTACCACAACTTCTTTGCCCATTCATCTGTTGATGGACATTTAGGAAGTTAAGTTTTAATGAGCCCATTAGACTCCATCACCTTGACGTGGAGTAAGGTCCAGATGATGACAAAATAAAGATCATGTGAAGACTTTCCTGGCGGTCCAGTGGGTAAAAGACTTCGAGCTTCCACTGCTGAGGAAGGGTGGGTTCAATCCCTGGTCAGGGAACTAAGATCCCATGTGCCATGCAGCACAGCCAAAAAATTATTTAAAAAAAAATTTTTAAGTAATTAAAAATGAAAAATAAAGATCATATCCAAAGGCAGCCAAGTAAAGAAGGGACAGTATAGAAGAATGAAAGGACCTGAGGCCCTTCAAGGTCACTTCGAACTCGGACTTATGCACTTTCTGGGATGTTTGGGGACCAACACACAGATGGAACAGTTTCACTTACTTAGCTTGTTTCTGGTCATCCAACAACCTTCCAACCATGCAACAACCTTCCAACAAAGGAAGATTCTAGGGAGAATCTGAGAGTCAGGGAAGTGAAGTTATTTACAAGGTAACAGAAAGAGAAAGGGGAAGCACTGAGGCTGTAAATTGGCTGGACAGAAATAATGTATATGCCCAAAAGAGTAAAGGTTGGAGGTTAAGAGCTCTGGGGCTTCATTTTTTTCAGAATGAGGCTAGATGAATTACTTGAGTGATGATAGTGATTAATCAAATACAAAGTAAGAATTTAACGTACACATTTTTTAAATGTAACTTCTAAACAAAGAGAGGAGAAAAGGTTGATGGAGAGGAGGAGATAAGAAAATCCTGTCCATCTAATACACATAAGGAAAAAGAGAAAGAAAGAAGCAAAGACAAGAAGAAAAACATGAAACTGTGACAAGAAGAAATCTTAGATGATGAAGTCCAAATGAATCTGTAGTCACATTCATTATAATTCATTAAAAGACAGATCTCGGAAATGGATTATGTGTTTTTTAAAGAGGTCAGCTGTGTGCTTTTTCCAAGGTATGTATAAAGGGACAGAAAAGCTGAAATTGGGACTTCCCTAGTGGCCCAGTGGTTGAGACTTCGCCTTCCAATACAGAGGTTGCAAGTTTGATTCCTGGTTGAGGAGCTAAGATCTCCACCTGCCTCGTGGCCAAAAAACCAAAACATAAAGCAGAGGCAATACTGTAGCAATAATAATAAGCAATTCAATAAAGACATCAAGAATGGTCCACATCAAAAAAAATGTGAAAATGAAAAATTGGAGGAAAAAAAAGATATTCCAAGCAAATGTTAACCAAAAGAAAGCTGATGTGGTAAATGAATTTCAGGTAGAATCTAAGCTGGCCCCCTCTAACACCTGAGAGCGGCCTCTCACTGTTCACACTGGTGTCCAGGCTTCTGCGGCCACCCAGGGAGACCCTCAGCCTTGTAGGCTGACTCTGGACTCAAACATCACGGCTGGACTTTTACAGGACATATCTTTGGGCAGCTACTTTCTTGTGTCTTCACCTTTTTGGTTTCCTACTCTGAGCTCTGAGACCTATTTCTCAGTAATGATGTGTCACGAGAGAGGGGAATACAAGAAAACCACCTTGTGAACTGGTGAGTCACAGAGATGGTGGAAAAAAATTTTATATGGAGATAGAAGTGGGTGGGGACGGGTTTGAGGGGTTTCAACCAGCTTCCCAACCCCGACCCCCTGCAAAAAAAAAAAAAAAGCCTGCTTTTCGTAGCAGTGAAACATACTATGCTTTCATGTTTCCCACTTCTCGTCTTCCAGCATCCTCATCTTATTTTCTCCATCTGAAAATGTTCAGGTTGCCATCAAGGCGGGTAGCAGTTTCCTATTTCTTGGTTTTATTAAGAGGGCCAGAGCCAAGCATCTTGGAAAAGGTCGTTATTCTCCAGGTTCTTGCATTCAAGAGTCAAGAAACTGCCAAACATCAGCCTCCCACCTCTGCCTTCTCACTGGGCCCAAGATGGGGGAGAGCACCGGAAGTCAGAAGAAACTGCTGAGCCTTCTCTGGTGGTCCAGTGGTTAGGACTCCGAGCTTCCACTGCAGGGGGCACAGGTTTGATCCCTGGTTGGGCAACTAAGATCCCACATACCTCTCAGCCAAAAAACAAAAACAAAACATACATGCAATAAAATCAGAAACAATATTGGAACGCATTCAATAGAGACTTTAAAAATGATCCACATCAAAAAATGAATAAATAATTTGAAAAAAATAGATAACCAACAAGGACCTACTGTATAGCACAGGGAACCCTGTTCAATATTCTGTAATTATCTGAATGGGAAAAGACTTTGAAAAAGAATAGATACAAGCATATGTTTAAAAAAAAAAACAAGTAGAGACATTCAATGAATGACACCTATAAGGATACTAATGATGATCATTATTATTATTAGGCATTATTATTTTCCCTCTGTCCAGCACTCTTTCTGCTCCACAGCTGGGTCTGAGACATGATATGACATGCTGGTTCCCCAGCCAAAGGCTGAGGAAATGAGACACAACTGTCCCAGCAGCCTGGTTCTTCAACCATGGTTACCCCATGAACAGCAGACCAATCTCAAGCTAGATTTTCTCCACCTCCAAGCAGTCGAGAAGCTGTGATGTGATCTCAGGAAAGGCCTCAGCTGATCTTGATCTCATGGGGGTTCTGAAGATGAGGTGACCCTTCTATAGGGGCCAAGGGGCTGAGTTTTGATTGCCCTGTTTTGCCAGTCTTTGTATGTGGGATGTCCTTGATGGCTCAGTGGTAAAGAATTCTCCTGTAATGCAGGAGACCAGGGATCGATCCCTGGGTTGGGAAGATCCCCTGGAGAAGGGAATGGCAACCCACTCCAATATTCTTGCCTGGAGAATCCTATGGATGGAGAAGCCTGGCGGGCTTCAGTCTATCCAGTCACAAAGAGTCAGACGTGACTAAAGCGACTGAGCTCTGCCCTTTCCTTAGAAGGGGTTGTAATCTTGAGTAAAGTGAAAGTGAAAGTCCCTCAGTCATGTCTGACTCTTTGTGACCCCGTGGACAATTCTCCAGGCCAGAATACTGGAGTGGGTAGCCTTTCCCTTCTCCAGGGGATCTTCCCAACCCAGGAATTGAACCCAGGTATCCCTCATTGCAGGGGGATTCTTTACCAGCTGAGCCACAAGGGAAGCCCAAGAATACTGGAGTGGGTATCCTTTCCCTTTTCTAGCAGATCTTCCCTACCCAGGAATCGAACTGGGGTCTTCTGCATTGGAGGCAGATTCTTCATCAACTGAGCTATCTGAGAAGTCCCTTTGAAAACTTACTGAGAAAGACAAAAGAGTTATCAGGGAAGCCCAGTCTTGAGTAAGGCAGGCCTCTTTAGCTGAGGGCAGAAGCCAGAGAGGGATGGGAGATGAAGGCATTTGGAGGCCCACTCTTAAACACTGTGGAATAAGACATTCAGTCCTGAAATGGATCTGAGCAGTACACCATGCCTCCATGACTCTTGACCTTAAACTTTCTGTGCCTCCTTTTTTTAATCAGTCAGATGGAGATGATGACGCCCTTTCTCAAACTCCAAGAAAGGACCTAAAATAAACAACAGATATAAAACTGCTTTGAAAGATTAAAAGAAGAGGAAAAGGAGGAAAAACTCTGTAAATGGCCACAAGATATCAAAGGGAGGAAGACTCTTTGGTCCCTGCCTCAGACGAGTCAAACAGAAAGGCCTTGAGAACTTGTTCAGCCAGTTTTACACGCACCCAGCGCCCTGTTCAGCCCTTTGGAGAGTGATCTGGAGGAAGGCTTGGCCAATCCTTTAGCCATCCTCCCAGGACCTCAGGGTCATTCCCCTTGTCTTCAGTAATTTCCTAAGGAGAAATGCTAAACCTGGATTTCTTTGCTCATTGCATCAACACTTACATCAAGGGGCATTGACTGTCTGACCAGGGAAGAGTGGCTTCTCCTCCAGGCAGGAGCATATAAGGAAAGGAATCTGGATTGCATTGAGGTTTATCTTGATGAAACATATCCCCAGTGTGGTCTCAGCCATTCCTCCAGGTTCCCTACTGGATGAAAAGTCACAGCAGAAAAACTAAGGCACCAGATCTCAGACCCACAAATTTCCTTCTTCAAAAAATCTTCCCAACAAAAATTCTTAATACATTAGCTTTTAAAAAACTTTTTTTTTATGGCTGGAGTATAGTTGATTAATAATATTATAATAATTTCAGGTGCACACTAAAGTGACTCAGATATATATATATATATATATCTCTCTCCATTCTTCCCCAAACTCCCCTCCTATCCAGGTTTCCGTGTAACATTGAGCAAAGTTCCCTGTTCTATACAGTAGGTCCTTGTTGATTATTCATTTAAATATAGTAGCATGTACATGTCAATCCCAAACTTCCTAACTATCGCTTGCCTTCAACCTTCCCCTTTGGTAACCACAAGTTCATTCTCCGACAGACCCACAATTTCTGCTGTCACTCCTCCCTAGCAAATGATGCAACCAAGAGGCTTCTGTCTGGTATGTTTGCAGCAGGCATCAGCTCCTTTAAGGAACTTCCCAAGCCACAGCCATGGTATTGTTCCCCAGCAACCAAGATGCCAGTGGCTGTTGGCATGAATGCTGGGGCCACTCCCTCCCTGCCTTGTCTATCCTGGCAGTGAGGAGAGTGAACAGTTCAAACTATGGGGCAAGGTCTGGGCGGACTAACCCAGGAAGAGGAGGGAGTGAGAACCATAGATGGTCTGAAAGGATGGCCAAGTTCCCAGACTCAACTCTCATGTATATTAGGTTTCATTGATCACCCACTATACACCAGACACTGGACAGACTCCTCTAATTACTCTACCCTGTTTGATCCTCATGACTACCTTTCCCCCATTTTACTGATAAGGAAACAGAAGCTCAGAAAGGGGTCATGTCCTCCCCAGTGACTGAATAATTGCAAAAGGATTTGAACCCAGATCTCCAAAGCATAGATTCTTAACCACTGGCTACATTGTGTAGCCTGGTCGGTTCTCTTAAACTGAACAGATTCTAAAGCGAACTCAGCTTGGTCTCCTGTCCAGCTGGGTGTCTGTGTTATATCCTGATAAAATGATGCCATGAACAATGAGACTCCAGACACTTCCTGTTCTTTCCATGTCCTCTTCCCTCTGTGTCCGCCTTTCTTTTCTCTTTTGTTCTTTCTCTATGTACTGAGCCCCTATGTTATACCAGACAGTGCAAATATCGAGAAATTTACACCATTGGTCCTGTCTTCTGTGTGTCTTTAGGGAGACGTTCTTTTAGGAGAGTCAGGTGAAAAAGCCAGTGATTACCCTGCAGTGGGACACATAAGGACTTGGAGATGGAAACAGAGACCCACGGAAACATAGAGAGGTGATTTAGATGCCTGGAAAGACTTGAGCGAGCAGCTAGTGCCACTTAGGTTTGATGGATAAAGAGGGAGGAAAGATGAGGAGGAAGGGCGAAGCTAGAAGAAAGTACAGCATGTGCAAGGTTCTGTGAAAGAAAGAAATGTGTAGTTTAGGGCAACAGTGGGGTTGGGCGGAGGCCTAGGAGGAGAGTGGAGGATGTGGAAGCTCTGGGGGAAGCCTGTTCAGATGTTACAGGCCTTGAATGTCATGCTAAGGGGTTCAAAGTTGATCACACAGGCACTAGGGAAACCCACCAGATATTTAAGGGTGGGAGAGTAGTGACAACATGGGCTCTGTAATTTTTTTTTATATTTATTTTCTATTTATTTGGCTGTGGCAGGTCTTAGCTGTGGCACTGTGGGATCTAGTTTCCAGACCAGGGATCAAACCCAGGCCCCCTGAATTGGGAGCGTGAAGTCTTAGCCACTGGACCACCAGGGAAGTCATGGGCTGTGTGTTTTAGCAAGATTCTTAGGCAGGTGTGTGCATAATCGGGCTTCCCAGGTAGCTCAAGTGGTAAGGGTCCACCTGTCAAGCAGGAGACGCAGGTTCAATCCCTGAGGTCAGTAAGGTCCCCTGGAGGAGGAAATGGCAACCCACTGCAGTGTTCTTGCCTGGAGAATTCCACGGACAGAGAGCCTGGCGGGCTGTAGTCAGTGGGGTCACAAAGAGCCAGACATAACTGAGCAACTGAAGAGCAACAGCAGCGATGTGCGTTACTGACTGAGGACAGACCAGTGTGGTGAAGAGACTAGGCCAGGGGAGCCAATCTAGAGCCCATGCACACTGTCCGGGTGAGGTTAGATGGGCGCCTTCCGGTCACCACTTCTCCTGGGGAGATCCAATGCCTCTGATAAACTCTTCATCCCAGGGCACTGGATGGCACATTGTACCCTCCACAAGCATCTGCTTTTGTAGAGGGTGATACAGAGTCGGGTGATGCTTAACTGAAAAGAGTGATTGAATCTCGGGCCAGTTACAGAGTTATTTTCTAAGAGCTTGTAACACTTTCAGAGTGAACCGCTTATTCTAACTGGACTATTTCAGCGCTAATGTCTTCCTACTCAACTTTATTTCCACCCAAACACTTCATCCAAGTTCAGCAGGCTTTTGGCTGAACTCTGGACCTGCCCTTCATCCTCCTGAAAGGATTCCCGGCTGATTTCTACCCCACAGTCCTAGAACCCGAAGGAAAGCCTCCGGCAACCAGTGCCTCTCTCCCAGGCTGAAATAAAAGACGATTTGGCTGGCGCTTCCAGCTCTCAATTTCTCCAGCCACCCTCTCTCCAGCAGAGTCCCAGTCTCCATTAATACTATTACTTGGGATGACATTTCCTCTGACCGTCGTTGTCTCTTTTTTTTCCTCATCCTTAATTCTCTAATTTGTCCTAATATGCCCATTGCCTGCGTATCAAGTCATCCGTGAAGCCGCCCCATTTCCAGGTTCCTTCCTCCCCATCAGCCGAGTCTCCGTCTCCCACAGAAATTAGAGGGAGGCGGCTGCAAGCCCGCAAGGGCAGGAAATAGAATTAGGGGACGTATTAATTGGGACATCAAGTCGGATTTCGTTCCAGGCACTTCCTTCCGTTAACCACTTTGAAGCTTCCCCTCCGTGGCTCTGTTTCTCATTAGATGGAGCTCTTAATGGGGAGCGGTGTTTACGCATGGCGCAAACATGTCATGTCTTAGTCTTCAGACTGGCAGGCCCAGCTGATGGGTGAGGACAAGAGGAGAAAAAGGCAGCCAAGGGGGTCAGAATGGCTAAGGGTGGAAGTGATACTGAGAAGAAATGGTGACTTTTTAGCGATGCTAAAAAGAGGTGTGCTTTAGGCTGAAGAGAGAGATTGCGCCAAAGCTACGTGACTTTAAACTTCACCTTCTGTGCAATTTCTAGGGTCTGGCCTGCTCATTTGCAAAGCAAATCCCTTTCTTTCCTTTCTTTTTGTTGTATGATAATTGTGCTTTTCCCAGAAGCCATGGATTTGCTGGCTGCTAAGATTCAGGATGCTTTTTGCCAACACCTAGGAAGCTGGTTAAAACGAAAGTATAGGACCTGATCCAGAGAGAGATGCCAGGACACCTTGTTCCTCTGTGTCTCCCTAGCTCCCAGTTGTGACAACATCTCCAATCAGGGACACTCACAGCCCCCTTGAACGCCCCCCCCCCCAAACACTTCACCCAATCCATCCACCCCATCTCTTGGAGGTCCTCTCTCTTCAAAGGTATGGTTGGCCTGTTCCTTTATGGAATCCCCACTCAGAGGTGTTTTTGCCAACACTAATTCAGGGCTGTGAGAAGAACTTATTTGTGGAAGGGTATTTGTTTTTCCACTGAGGCAGCCAAAACCGCCAGCCTCCCTTGCAGAGGAAGAGAAGAGAGAAGAAGCATTTGTTTCTCGCGATGGAAAGCGGCAGCCCGACAAAACAAAACACTTCCGGGGGACTCCAAGCAGGTTCTGAGAATCACGTACTGAGATTCAAGTGTGGGTGCGTTTTGTCCTGATCCCTGGGACCCAGAACCGCACAAAGGAAACTCCTGATGCACTGAAGGCTGAGGTCAGGCCCTTCTGCTCCTTTAGCAGCTCCAACAGCCAGTATAAATACCACAGTCCTGCCCTGGACACCCTTCAGTCCTCGGGAGCTACCAGAAGCCAAGATAAAGCAACCGAAACCCATGCTAAATGCTGGGGAGACAAACCTCAGCACTGAACAGAAACCAAATCAAACAAGCCCCCACCAACCCACTGAAAGTGATGAAGACAGAGGTGTTTCATTTTTTTTCTTTCTTTTTCTATTTTTTATTTATTTTTCATCATTAAATCCCAAAGAATGAAGAAGAAAGGGACTGGGAACCAGAGGGGAGAAAGCCAGTCTGTCCTTACACAAAGACCTTGAAGTCTGAAGCCTGCCATCTCAGGGCATGTGCATTGAGACTGTCTTGGCTGTAATGACATAAATCAATTTGTCCTAACAAATGTTGGGGGAATTTTGAAGACTTGGGGTTATGTCCAGGAACTAGAAGCATCTCAGGAATCCAGGGATTTCTCTTTCTCTAGGAGTCTCTCCCTCTCTATCTGTGTGTGTGTGTGTGTGTATTTCTTCTCCCTCATGGAAGACCATCTTTTTCTTCTTTATCTCTTTGGTGAGGGCAAGACAGTTCCACAGGAGACATGAGCAAATCACAGTAAAGACAGCATGGACAGAGAGCATCTCGGTCTCAGCTCTTCCTGGGGAAGATATTTTGATTTGTCCCCTTGGGGCTCGATGCCATTCTTGGTTCCGACAGTTGTGGTCAGAACAGATGAGTCATGTTGGACAAAGGTGGATACGGAGATACCACCCGTACGAATTGTGGGAAGAAAATCCAGGGCACCATCATCCACAGGGAGACACCCCACAATTCTCTCACACACTCAAACTCAGTCATTGCCCATTGTTTCATCCTGGGGGAATTACTCTCATTCATTGATTCATTTCTTTGTTTATTTATTTATGCGTTCACTATTTGTAGAGTATCCACTGTGTGTCTGTCATTGTTCTTTCCTTTTCACTTTTTTTTATTTGACTGTGTCGGGTCTTAGTTCTGGTATGTGGGATCTTAGTCGTGTCATGCAAGATCTTTTGATGTGGCGCATGGGCTCTCTAGTTGCACCACTCAATCTTCAGTAGCTGGGGCACATGGGCTTAGTTGCTCCATGGCATGTGGGATCCTAGTTCCCCAGCCAGGGATCAAACCCATGTCTCCTGCATTGCAAGGCAGATGCTTTATCACTGGACCACCAGGGAAGTCCTCTTTCACTTTTTTTTTTTTCAATTTTTTTTCAGCAACTATGTATTCAAGAAATACACCTATTGTGTGCTTAGGATTACCAGGATATGGAAGACACACTGGTAAATAAATAGCATTGGGTTGTCCAAAAAGTTCGTTCGGAATTTTCCATAACACCTTACTTTTTTGGCCAACCAAATACCTTCTGACTTTCCTCTAGCAAAGCAATTCTAACCATTGCACGAAAAAAAGGAAATTTACTTTCTTGGGCCATTGTCAAACTGGAACACAGCTTTGCTACTCCCTCAAGCCAAAATGACTTGACCAGAGAAAAAGAAACAACTTGGCTGGTTTAACTTGTCTCTTCCTGAAAACCCAACTGGAAGGTTTCTGTGTTCTAACATGACAGGGTCGGCAGCAGTGGCTATGAGAATCGCTTCCCACTCTGGAGATGAAGACTCTTAAATCAAGCCTATTCATCAGGTTAATGACAAAACCATTAGCCAACAAGAAGACAGACACTTCTGAGCGGATACAAGAGGCCTGCAGCCACTGGTGAGCGTGATCCCCGTGGAAATGAATTAAGGGCGGAAATAGAATAAATTCATAACCTCTTCTCGTGGGAGGGGGCAATGGATGGACTGCCTCCACCCTCCTGTTTCTTAACCATCTCATGGATCTGACATGTAAAACACCAATGCAGTGACTAATATCTAACAGGTGCTTCTCAAACATTAACGACCTAAGAACTGGGATGTATTTCCAGCCTGACAGACCAAAAACAGACTGGTTGATGCAGAAAGACAGACGGACACATTTTTCTTCCATAAGCGAGACGGGTCAACAGGACAGAATTTCCAGATAGTGGTGATTGACCTGAAGTCTGTAGGCAAAAAAGTATCCAGCCAACACTCACCAGCATCTGTGATGCACTAGCCACCATGCTAGACACTCTGCTAGAACTGAAGAACCTCAAAACAGGGCTCAGCCTTGTATATTTGGTTTCAGAGTCCATAAATACACCTTACAATAAAATGTCTCAGGGAAGCCAACAGAGGAGCGAAATCCATCCCAAAACTGTGCACATAAAAGGGGGAAAAATTCCATGGAGCAATGGGATTTTCAGCTGTGCTGTAGGAAAAACGACTTCCTCTCTGTAGGGCTTATTTTTTTTCCATAAACCTAAAGTCATGGCAAAGGGACCACAAGATTTAGCCAACATGGCAGCTGACAAGTTGGTTGCTATTCCTTTGAGGAATTTTTCACTTTTAACTCTTCCCTGGCTTTGCTGCTCCCTCACCACCGCGTTAATCTCCTTCTCGGGACTCAGTAAACAAATGAGACATGTATTATAAGAACCTGGAGACCTTTAAGACGGAAGCTCCTGAGAATCAGCAGGGCAATGACAAAGGGAGAATTACAGCAGTAGCCGGAGTCGGTTCACAGTTGTTAGAAACTCTAATCACAACCGCAGTTTTTTTGCTTAATATCTAACCTCACTCAGTGCAAGCTCCATGTGACCAGGAATTGTATTTGCCTCTTTGACTGGCGTGTTCTCAGAGTTCAGCTCCATCACTGACACAGAATAGATTTTCAATAACTATTTGTTGAATGAATGGATCTCTATATGTTTGCCTGATTTAATTCTCCCAGCAAGATCATGTATCCTGGTCCCCATTTTCCTCGTGACAAAACAAATGGATGTCTCTCACCGGGTAGGTATTAATAGCCCATATTATAGGACAGGAAAGTAAGGCTCAGAGAAGTAAAATTAAAAGAAAATTTTAACTCTGTGCTGGAGGACACAGAGTTAAGAAAGAAAATGCAAGACTTATGAATGCTGCTCTGTTTGCAGTAACCAGGACAGTGCCTGCCACGTAGAAAGAACTCACAAAATAATTTTTAATAAATTCAGTAAATATGAGTACAGAGCTGGGATTCAAGCCATGGATTCTTCCACTGCACCACACTGACTTCCCTCACCACCATGGGTACCATTTTTATAGTACTGTAGGGTACTAATATAGGGTAATGATAGTCTCTATATTTGTCTTCTGCAAAGAACCACATAGAATACAAGGGTCTTGGCACCCACTGAAGCAGCTGCTTTGGGATCGGATAGATATAGGTTTGTGTCTAATTGTTAGTTGCTAAGTCGTGTCCGACTCTTTGAGACCCCATGGACTGTAGCCTGCCAGGCTCCTCTGTCTATGGAATTCTCTAGGCAAGAATACTGGAGTGGGTAGCCCTTCCCTTCTCCAAGGAATCTTCCCAACCCAGGGATCAAACCTGGGTCTCCCACGTTGCAGGCAGATTCTTTGCCATCTGAGCCACTAGGGTGACATTGGATACGTAGTTTTTAACCACTCTGAATCCTCATCTCTATGTGTGATACTTCTAAGAGGAAGTCCAATTATGATTTTACTGAATTAGGGGAGGGGAAGGGGAGGATACCTTTTGGCTTTTGAGACATAACATGTCCCAATTTAATAAAGGAGAGAGAAAGAGAGGTTTAGAGTCCTGGAAGGCTAGGATTCATGACCCTCTCCATCAAAGGAAAATAGAAATTCTGATTCACAAAAAAGAATTAGAGGAGGAGTATGAATGGAACTCAGGCAATGTCCCAAGGGTCTCCCATTCTCTTGTAATGATGTCCAGTGGTCAAAGTTAATTTAAAAAAAAAAAGAAAACTATAACAACGTTGTACATGCCAGGACATCAAGAGAAATAAAGATCCTGAAAAATAAAGGTTGGGTCTTCTCACCGGGCAAACAACCTCAACCAGGGAATAGGGGGTGGATACTGTAAATAAATATTAACCACATCCTTATAAGTAGTTACAGAAACTGATTATATTTCGGTTTTCTGTGTGTGTGTGTGTCAGATATAGGGCTTCCCCAGTGGCTCAGTGGTAAAGAATCTGCCTGCCAATGCAGTAGATGTGACTTTGATCCCTGGGTCGGGAAGATCCCCTGGAGAAGAAACTGGCAACTCATTCCAGTATTCTTGCCTGGGAACTCCCATGCACAGAGAAGCCTAGTGGGCTAGAGGCCACGGGGTTACAAAGAGTCAGACATGACTTAGTGACTCAACGACAACAAATGTCAGATATACGTTTATATATTTTAAAATTTTTATATTGGAGCATAGTTGATTATCAATGTTGTATGACTTTCAAGTGTACAGAAAAGTGATTCAGTTATGCACAGACATGTATCTATTCTTTTCCCATTTAAGTTATTAAAGAATATTGAGTAAAGTTCCCTGTGCTATACCAGAGGTCCTTTTGGTTATCTGTTTTCCAGTGTATACATTCCTTTTCTTTCTTCCCTCTTTTACCACCCTATGGTATGTGTGTGTGTGTATGTGTGTGTGTGTGTGTATGTATGTGTATGTGTGTATGTGTGTGTTTGTGTGTGTATGCATGCATGTGTGCACGTGTGTGTGTATGTGTGTGCGTGTGTGTATGTGTGTGTGTCTGTATGTGTATGTGTGTGCACGTGTGTGTGTGTGCATGTGTGTGTGTCTGTATGTGTGTGTCTGTATGTGTGTGTGTGCGCACATGTGTGTATGTGCATGTGTGTATGTGTGTGTGTGCGTGCACGAGTGTGTGTGCATGTGTGTGTGTGCACGTGCTCAGCTGTGAGTGCTCAGTTGCTCAGCTCTGTCCAACTCTTTGTGACCCTGTGGACTGTAGCCCACCAGGCTCCTCTGTCCATGGGATTTCCCAGGCAAGAACACTGGAGTGGTAAGCCCAAATGCAAGGAGCTTGGATTCCATTCCTGATCAAGGAACTAGATCCCACATGATGCAATGAAGATGGAAGTTCCCATGTGCCACAACTAAGACCCAGCACAGCCAAATAAATTGAATAAATATTTTAAAAAAGATTTTGGAAGCAGCTGGGCTGGGTGGCTCTGGCTCAGAGGTCCTCATAAGTCTGCTGTTTTGATCAGCTGGGGCTGTGGTCTCATCTAACGGCTAGGCTGGGGCTGGAGGATCTGCTTCCCAAGTGGGTCATTGGCAAGGCTGGCACAATGATGCTGATTATTGACGTGAAGCCTCAGTTTCTCTCCCATAGGATCCTTTCCACATGCTGCTTGGGTGTCCTCATGCCATGACAGCTAAATACTTCCCCTGGTAAAAGCAAGCCAGGAGACCAAGGAAGACGCATAATGCCTTTTATGAACCAACTCAGAAACCAGGCACTTTCCTCTGGTATCATCTATTGATCATGCAGACCAGGTCTGATTTACCATAAGAGGGGATGACACAAGGGTGTGAACCCCAGGAGGGGAAAAGCATGGATCACTGGACAAGCCTGGCCGTCACAGACATCAATAGTGTCTGCTACACATCCGAATTTTATCATAAGGGATTATCAATGCTTTGGAGCTTCCTTGGTGGTCCAGTGGTTAAGAATCTGCCTTGCAGTGCAAGGGACACTGCTTTGATTCCTGGGACAGAAAGATCCCACATGCCATGGAGCAACTAAGCCCATGAGCTGCAACTACTGAGCCCATACACTGCAAGTACTGAAGCCCGTGTGCCTAGAGACTGCAACAAGAAAATCCACTGCAGTGAGAAGCCTGCACATGACAATAAAGAGTAGCCCCAGCCTGTTGCAACTAGAGAAAGCCCACGTGCAGCAACGAAGACTCACCACAGCCAAAAAATAAATAAATCAATGCTTCATTGTGCACATATGGTCTGGTAGTTCTAGGTGTCTACCCTTCACTGCAGAAGTCAAAAGATACACCCAGATAACAGTCATGTGACCTCAGTTCAACCAATTAGATGTCCTCGCTCAATACCTTGCATCCTTAGTGCATTCATTTCCAAGCAATGCCATAACAAAACTCCACGACCTGTGTTGCTTAAACAACAGACATTTACTTCTCACATCTCTGGAGGCTGAAGGCCCAAGACCAAGATGCCCACAGAGTCGGTTTCTCTCTCCTTGACTTGCCGATGGCTACTTTCTCAGAGTCCTCCTGTGGCTCTTTCTCTCTGTGTGTGAACATCTCTGGTATCTCTCTGCATGTCCAAATTTCCTCTTCTCATAAAACACAATTAGATTGAGTTAGAGCCCACCCTACTGACCTCATCTTGACTTAATTACTTCTTTAAAAACCCTATTTCTAAACACAATTATATTCTGAAGTACTGGGGATTAGAGGTTCAACATATGAATTTTGGAGGCTAGAATTCAGTTCATAACACTCAGTGAATGTTGCACCAGACAGAGCAGTTGCAGGCCCCTGACTATGGCATAAGTGTGCTGACCCGAATCTTCCTACCATGATATTGGAGCTGTGGTCCCCACTCCCCACCCCCACCTCTGCCTCTGTTTGAGTCCACAATTCATTCCCACCTTCTAAACCTAGTTGGCAAAACCTCCTGCCAATTCTGAGAGATCCAGGCTACACGTCAAATAAATTAAGTTCTGCTTCAGCCAGTCGAAGTGGGCTTATGTTTCTTAACAGTCGTGTCCTCTGACTGATACGTTGTTTTTTCCATATTTTCTGGAATGAATATACGTTTCTTTTATACTCGGGTTTTGGGGGCAGGGTGTGGAGAAAAGTCATTTTGAAAGTACGACAGGACTCAGGCTAAATTAAAAATCTTCCTAAGCATGTCTTTCTTCTCGCCTGAATAACATATTTCTCACCTCATTCAGACACAGACATACACAAATCCACTAAGTTAAAAAGAAGGGGGAAGGTGTAAGACCTGTGGGGTTTTGGCAGTGAGTCAAATTACCATGCACACCATTGATTGTTACCCGATACTATGCTTTTCCTGACTGTGGGCAGAACACCGCTCACACTGATGGCTGGAGATAGAATATAAGATCCCAGAGACTGGAGAATAGTTTCTCAGTACAATGTCCACCTTCTCCTTAGAGATGCTCATCAGACTAAAGCCAGAAGAAAATCAAATGAAGCTGTGAAATCTGTGCCTGCCTGAGTTCTGAGTGTTGGAGAATTAAACACCGTAAGGTGCTTCCATCTCCATAGTTATTTTAAGAAAATCCATCTCTATGCTGTGGGACCAAGAAGTGGAAGACAGAGAGTGCTAAAATGGTGAGCGCTGTGAGCACACATCCCAAGGTGACTATGAGATGTCGGGGTGAATTTGGCCCTCCTTCAGTGAGTCCCAGTTCCAACGCTCTTCCAGTGCTTAATGAAGCATCCCTTAGAGCTGAGTATCATTCTAAGCCTTAAATATATTTATTGTTTCATACAACAGGCCCCTTAAACAGCTCCTTCTTCTAGTTCTCAGTACAGACAGAGATCTTTGATGGTGGAAACAAAACTGGATCTCATGGGCTTATGGAGAGAGGAGATGTTGGTCTCTAATAAAACAGCATCCTGAGATTTCCCTGGCTGTCCAGTGATTAAGAACCCAAGCTTCGACTGCGGGGGGCACAGGTTGGATCCCTGGTGGGGAACTAAAATCCCACAACTAACATGCCACAGGGCAGTTGGTTGTACTGCAACTACCCTGTGTTCTGCCACTACTGAGCCCGCACGCCACAACCAGAGTCCGTGCACTTCCGTGAAGATGCCACATGTCACAACTAAAACCTGATGCAGCCACATACGTAATAAATAAGTAAATAATATTTAAAAGACAACATCTTAGGGGATAGACACTCAGGATGTCCCTTGACTATGCATATGTTGCCTATGCCTTCATCCTGCATGGAGTTTACCCACATGGAAGAAACTACTCTTCTGTATGTTGTAGTTTCTCATCTGCCCCAAACTTTTTTTTTTTTTTTCGCCAGTGCAAGAGACACAGATTCGACCCCTGGGGTCGGGAAGATGTCCTGGAGGAGGAAACAGCAACCCACTCCAGTATTCTTGCCTGGAAAATTCCATGGACAGAGGAGCCTGGCGGGCTACAGTCCATGGGGTTGCAAACAAGTTGGACACAACTTAGCATGCACACATTTTTATTTCTGGCTGTGCTGGGTTTTGCTGCTGCTCGGGTTTTTCCCTAGTTGCAGTGAACCAAGACTGCTCTTTGTGGCAGTATGAGGGCTTCTCCTTTCCGTGGGTTCTCTTGTTGCAGATCATGGGCTTCAGAGAGCTTCAGTAGTTGCAGCTCTCAGGCTCTAGAATGCAGGCTCAATAGTTGTGGCGCATGGATTTAGTTGCTCTGCAGCATGTGGGATCTTCCTGGACCAGGGATCAAACCCATGTCCCCTGCATTGGCAGATGGATTATTTACAACTGAGCCACCAGGGAAGCCCCTGCGCCAAACTTTTCACCTGACATTGCCAGCCCTTGCAGAGATTACAGACCAGAGGAACTCTGAATGAGTACTGGGTCTCCCTTCTCTTACTTCTCCCTCCCCCAAGTAATATGCGGTGCTCCCCCCCCCTTTCTTTTTTGCAAGCTCACTCTGGACCCCAAGAGACAGGTGATCTTGAACCTGATAATAAGAGGCATTCTTCCCTGCTGAAGCAAAAGGTTAAGAAAGTTCAACTCAGATTGAAGTAAAGAGACATGATAAAGTTCAGTTTAAAGAAAAAGAGGGAGACTTAGAGGGAGGGAGAGAAACAGGGAGGGAGAGAAAGGAGTATAAAAGCATCCCAGGGTAAGTGAAAATGATCAGCCAAACACAGAAACAAGTTCCAGATAGTTTGGTGATAAGCAGGAAATTGCTGGAAAAATCAACAGTCATAGGAGAAAAGTGCAGTTAGAAGGGGGGATTGAATTGAGCTAAGTGTCTGTGTCATAAAGTTTATTATTTTATTAGTTTTAATAGTTGGGTAGATAAGCTAATAGCAATAGGATTTACTTTAAAGATCAACACCATAGACTCTGCTGTTTATTATTTGATAGTAATGTGTCTCCAGTGAGGGGAATATTAAATCTCATAAAAAGCCATTCCTACAGTCAACCCAGGCCCTTTCTGAGTCACACGCACATGGATTTTCCCCTATTAGTTCATTTCTTTGGCAGGGGTTTTGTTTGGATAATACTTCTAGGGAATCTATGAGAGCCCTTTCAGCTTCCAGTTTGGGTCTTTTTTTTTTCGGCCACATGGCATGTGGGATATTAGCTCCCCAACCAGGGCTTGGATCCATGCTCCCTGCACTGCAAGCACAGTCTCAACCACTGGACCGCCTAGGAAGTCCTGTGGGATTCTTTTTTTTTTTTTCAGTTTGGGTCTCATGATCATGAAGCTGACATTCAACTTTCTCAGAATTCTCTTTTTTTTCATTTTTATACTATTTTTAAAGTTACTTTCCATGTACAGTTATTACAAAATATTGGCTCTATTCCCCATGTTGTACAATACACCCTTGAGCTTGTCTAAAACCCAGTAGTTCATCCCTCCCACTCCCTCACCCTTCTGTTGCCCCTCGCCCCCTCTCCCCGCTGGTAACCACTGGTTTGTTCTCTTTATCTGTAACTCTGCTTCTTTTTTGTTAGACTCCCTAGTTTGTTGCATTTGTTAGATTCCACATATAAGTGATCTCATACAGTGTTTGTCTTTCTCTATCTAACTTATTTCACTCAGCATAATGCCTTCCAAGTCCATTCATGTCACTGAAAATGCCAAAAATGTGTTCTTTTTTATGGCTGAGTGGTCTTCCATTGTATATATATCTACCACGTCTTTATCCATTAGAGTCTTCCCTGGTGGCTCAGGCAGTAAAGAATCCTCCTGCAATGTGGGAGACAAGGGCTCAATCCCTGGGTTGGGAAGATCCCTTGGAGAAGGAAATGGCAACCCACTCCAGTATTCTTGCCTGGAGAATTCCATGGACAGAAGAGCTTGGTGGGATATAGTCAATGGGATCTCAAAGAGTTGGACATGACTCAGTCTCTCTCTCTCTCTCCCCCTCCTCCTTCCTTCCTTCCCTCCCTTGACTCTTTCTTCTTTCTTATCATTTTGCTATAAAGGACATTATTGAGACAATCTGTCAACTGGTAAAATATAAACAAAGTCAATAGACTCATTAGTAAGCGACTAACACTTTCTATTCATTCATCTACTGATGGACACGGGTTGTTTCCATGCCTTGACTGTTGTAAATAGTGCTGCTCTGAACATCTTCAGAATTCTTCTAGTGAGAGAGATGATTGTTTCATCTGGGTCCTGAATGTGTTGTATAATGTGGATGAAGGGCTGAGGGTGAGAGACAGGCTCTGGAAATTATTGTGAGAGTTCAAAGAAATAGCACATTTACTTACTTAGCACAGTGTCTGGTAAATCTTGATGTAGGGAATGTAGGGAAATGGTGAGAATAGCAGGTGATTGTGGGTTCCAGAGTCAGGCTGCTGGATTACAAGTGCTGGCTCTGATCTTCATTATCTTCTCAGTATTCCCCCTCAAGGTAGTAACTAGAAAGGGAAAGATAGACCCCACCATCACTGAATGATCCCAGCTAACCTCAGCAATCTCAGAACAAATCTTGACGTCACATGCCTCCTGCTACCACGCGCTGAGAGATACACATCACTTCTATGCGGTTCCTGTCCAAAGTACATCTCATAAATCTAATGCGACACATCCAAGTGGTTGGACATTCTACAGAATAACTGGCCTGTACTCTCTAAAGCTGTCAACAGCGTGAAGTACAAAGAAAGCCGGAGGATTCTCCCAGATTAACAGACTCAAAAGGCAACTGAACGCACTAAGGGATTCCATTTTTCCCCCTTTTTCTTCTCTTTTTTTTCTTATTTTACTTTCTTTTTGCCCCTCTCTTTCTCTCTCCCTCCCTTTCTCAATACTGTTTCTTTCCATTTTCAAAATATAAAACACAAAATAAAGACAAAAACTGCAAGTCTTTTAAAAAATCAAATTTTCCCCTTTTCCTTCTCTTTTTTCTTACTTCTCTTTGTTTTTGCCTCTCTCCCCCTCTCTTTTTCTGTCTCTCCCTCCCTCTTTCTCTCTCTATCAATATTATTTGTTTTCACTTTCAAAATATAAAGAACAAAATAAAGACAAACATTGCAAGTTTTTAAAAATTCAAATATTTTTTCTTCTCTTTCTTCTTATTTTACTTTGTTTTTGCCTCTCTCTCTCTCACCCTCCCTCCTTTCCTCCTTCCCTCCCTCGCCTTTTTCTTCTTTCTTATCATTTTGCTACAAAGGACATTATTGAGACCATCTGTCAACCCGTAAAATATAAACAAAGTTGATAGACTAGATAATAATGTGTCTATATCAACATCAATTCCCTGATTTTAATAGCTGTACTGTGATTATGTAAGAAACCATCCTTATTTTTAGGAAATAAACATTGAAGTATTTAGAAGCAAAACAGCATCAGGTCTGCAACTGAATCTCAGATGGTTTAAAAAGAGGGGCAAAGAGTAAAGCAATGTGATGAAGTTTTAATATGGGGGCAGTAGGTAAAGTGTATACAGGGATTTTTTGAAACTTCTATGCAAGTCTGAACTTGAAATTAAAAGTTGAGGGACTTCCCTGGTGGTCCCACAGTAAAGAATCCACCTACAATGTAGGGGCTATGGGTTCAATCCCTGGTCGGGGAACTAAGATCCCACAAGCGGCACGGCAACTAAATTCTTGTGCCACAGCTTGAGAAAGCCTGGGCACCACAACAAAGACTCAGTGCAGCCAAAATTCTTTTTAAGAAAAGGGACTGTTAAAAAAAATAAAAGATTGAAGGAGAAAGATCTCAGCTCTACCACTCTGAGCTTCTCTATAACTTGACTTCTTTGAGCCCCAGTTCCATCATCTCAAATTGGGGGTTTAGTACCAGCATAGGAGACATTGTCTTTCGGGTGATATGGCAAAAGCAGTCAAATATTAAATCCTTAAGCTTTTCCTTGAATGAGGAGATGGGTTAGAGAATCAGAAATAGGATAGAAGTCCAGAGCATCAATTACACATGTTTCTTAGTAATAAGAACCGTGAGTTTTACATTTGGCCATGGCTATTCCCTCCAATGAACTGTGTCAAATCAGATAAAGTAGAGGAACCTTCTTGAAACCGTGCTCCCCTTTCAAGGCTGTTGTGGAAATTAAATGAGCTCATCTAGACAGAAGGCTGATGGCGGTGCTCAGAGCACAGTAGGAGGTCAAGTCACAGTGGCCGACGCTGCTGCCCTGATGGCGCTTTTGTTAATTATCAGCATCAGGCTCCTTTGACTCGTGGTTCTTGGGGGACAGGAAACTTGCAGGGTGCCTCACCACTGTGCGCTTTGCTCTTGTCTCATGGTCAAGTGCAGGTTCTTTCCAGAAAGTCAGGTTTGCCCAGGGAGTGGCATTCTGGCCAGGCTGCCAGCCAAGTGATACCACCCACCAGCCTGATCAAAGTGTCAGCTGGGTGGCCAGCAGAAGCCAAGACTAGGACTCAACATACGTTTCCTGAAACCCACACACCTGGCTGAGTGTTCACGGCGAGTCAATCCCAGCCACAGTGACTGGGGAAGGTAAATGGGTCTGCAATGAACTCTTCTCTGCATGTTCACACGTCCCAAGGCAAAGTGCCTCCCCTCAGAAGCTTTAAGAAGACAAGGACGGGAGAGCCCTGGCTGGGAGGCAGAGCAAGTCACCAAGTGTGTGCGGAATATCTGTGCTCTTGACCGAATATCTCCATCGCCTTGCTCCCGGTCACAGGAAGCTTCTCACTTCCTGGGCCCCTGGGATTACATTGGAGCCAAGTGACTGGTTCTAGCCAATGCGCTGTGAACGGAAGTTCCATGTGTCTTCTCCTGGCCACTATATTTAACAGCCAATGCGAGAAAATTCAAAAATTCTCTTGCTCTCTGCCATTGAAAACTGACCGTGTTGGAGATGGTGGTGACTCCAACAGCCCGGTTCTGAGTAATTCCAGTGAACAGAACACCCCCTGAGATCTATGAGAGACAGGTAGTGTATCAAATAAGACTGTTGTCTTAGGCCACTGGGATTTTTTTTTTTTTAGGTCAGCATAATCTAGCATGTATCCTGTCCAACAGATGATGAAAGCAAAACAATATAATTAAATGATAGCTAGATGCTTTTAATTATATTAAAGTTAATATAATTATGGTGATATTATATTTCAAGCCTCTGAACCCAAGCTCGCCTCTCTCTTTGGCCAAAAGGGATATAACACGTTATAGGCAGGAGTTAAGTGCTAGAACTAAACTTTCTTGAGTTAGCAGAATGATTAAATGAGCATTAAAAGGAAATAGTTTCTCACTTGGGATTCAACTTTATTTAAATAAAACCTTAAAGCATACAGTAGCTAAAATTCCACAAACAGTTTGATTAAATCAGAACAACGCTCCATCCAGTATCCTGTGACCCATGTGCCAAGGATAATTTGGGATGTGGGTAGAAGCCCAGGGAACAAATGACATTTCTGTCTCCTTCAGTGCTTCCTCACTCTTGTCCAAAAATTCCTTCAATGCACCCCAGAAGAAAACAATAACTGGAAACTCAGATGAAACTTTCTCTTCTAAGAATTCAAAGGTAATTAGGAAAAAGAGAGTTCTATTGTGCCATCATAATAAATGGCACAAAAGATTAAAACTCTCAGCATTTCCCTGATGGCTGGTGGCCTCTTGAATTTTCTTGAGTTATGGGACAACCAGGTTTTATAGCCTCGAGTAGCTTCCCCTAAGGGGCTTCCCTGGTGGTTCAGATGGTAAAGAGTTTGCCTGCAATGCAGAGAGACCCAGGTTCAATCCCTGGGTAGGGAAGATTCCCCTGGAGTAGGAAATGGCAACGCACTCCAGTATTCTTGCCTGGAGAATCCCATGGACAGAGGAACCTGGCAGACTACAGTCCATGGGGCCACAAAGAGTTGGATACGACTGAGTGACTAACACACACACACACAGCTTTCCCTAAAGTACAATACTTGACCACCCAAATCAGAATCACCTGGACAGTTTGTGAAATATGCAGATTCCTTGACTTCCTGAATCAGACTCTTCCAGGTATGGTCTGGGAATGTCCATTTTTATCAGATCTATTGAGGGTTCTGAGTGCAATTGAAGGTTGAGAAGTTCCACTTTAAACTAGATTTGAGGGACTTCCCTGGTGGTCTAGCAGCTAAGACTCCGAAATCCCAAAGCAGGGGTCTGGGTTCAATCCCTGGTCAGGGAACTAGGTCCCACATGCAACAACTAAGATGGAAGATCCAAGTGGCACAATTAAAGACCTGGTGTAGCCAAAGAAATATTAAAAAAAAAAAGAAAGAAACTAGATTTGCTAGGAAAACAGGAATTTTGTGGAAAAGCCTAAGTCCAGCCCACCTTGAGGATATTGTGAAGATTCATAAGCTGGTTCACTGGTTCCCAAGAAGAGTCAAGGTATCTAGGCAGACAGGAAGGTGACCACACATACATGTAAAGCCTTCCCCCACAAGGTTCCGTGTCTGCTCCTGGAATAGACTGCACAGGTCAGCCAATCAGCACACAATTTACCTCGAGTGACTGGTATTGGTTCAGGACTGGGACATCTGGCTCTAGTAGATGAAAGGAAATAACCTATAGTCCATACCTGGGGGAAGGTTTCAAGGTTTTTTCATTCTCTCTTTCCAGATGGGACAATGACCCACATAAACTCACTTGCTATTGGCAGCCTTGTTGCAACCAAGAGGAGGAGGTTCAGAGTGAGGGAGAAGAAGGAGGAGGAGGAGGAGGAATCATGCAGGGCAGAAAGACAGAAAGCACTCATATTCCTGGTTATATCATGGATCTCACTGGACCTGGGGCCTACCCTTCCTCTGACTTTCCAGGTATGAAAGATAAGAATTTGGTGAATTGTTATGCCCATCAGCAGATGAATGGATAAGGGAGCTGTGGTACATATACACCATGGAATATTACTCAGCTGTTAAAAAGAATTCTTTTGAATCAGTTCTAATGGGATGGATGAAACTGGAGCCCATTATACAGAGTGAAGTAAGCCAGAAAGATAAAGAACATTACAGCATACTAACACATATATATGGAATTTAGAAAGATGGTAACGATAACCCTATATGCAAAACAGAAAAAGAGACACAGAAGTACAGAACAGACTTTTGAACTCTGTGTGAGAAGGTGAGGGTGGGATGTTTCGAAAGAACAGCATGTATATTATCTATGGTGAAACAGATCACCAGCCCAGGTGGGATGCATGAGACAAGTGCTCGGGCCTGGTGCACTGGGAAGACCCAGAGGGATCGGGTAGAGAGGGAGGTGGGAGGGGGGATTGGGATGGGGAATAAGTGTAAATCTATGGCTGATTCATATCAATGTATGACAAAACCCACTGGAAAAAAAAATAAATAAAGGAAATCAGTTCTGAAAAAAAAAGAAAAAAAAAAAAGAATTTGGTGAATTGTTTAAGTCAATTTGACTCAGAAATTTCTGTTATTTGCTGCTCAAAGCACTCCTTCTGATATTTACTATCATTGTCACCAATGATAACGTACTTAATTAAGGGCTAGGGTAGCACTTGCTTTTCTCCTTGGAAAGCAGGAAACGTAGTATGTCCTTACTCAGCACATATAGCTGTTCAGGTCTGGAAAACTGTCACTGGTCTGGGGTCTGTATCGGGAAAGAAAGAAAGGTAGAACTCAGGACTGGTCCTCATCCCAGCTCTGTCACAGACACCATTGTGTGTGACTTAAGATGAACCCGGGGTCCATCTTTCACACCAGTAGAAATTAAGCACCCTCCACTACTCCAAGGGTCTTAAAAGGAGGGCCACAACTGGGAGTCCTTGGCCATCATTAGTGGGCCTATTAATGAGAAAGAGGGGAAAGCCCTCAGACTACTTTAAAACTGTGCGTTGAATGACAGTCTTTTTGAAAGCAGATTGCTCATGAAAATCAAGGATTGGAGATTCTTTTGACACCTCAGAACAACTGTCAACACTGGGCCCACATTTCCACATGGCGACCAGTGGCTTGGGGTCAGCAGCTGCTCTCTTTAATTGAGGTCTGTCCCCCATCTCCCCACAGCCCCCCAGGACTGAGTGTCAGCTGTCTTGTATCATCTTACACTCAGCTCACTTGGTCATTTACATTTCCTGCCCGGTCTGGGTAGACGTGGACTTTGCAACCCCAGATCTAAGACCATCATCTAACACATCTGGGATCCAAATTCTCTGGGACTTTGTAAAATAGACAATGCTTGTCTTCAATCACATTCTCACCCAGAAAGCAGGACCCCGGCAGCCTTGAGAAACCATCAGGAAATCTACCCCCAACTCCGCTCACCCGACGTTTCTTGAGGGTCAGCTTTTTCTGGGCTGTGTTTTCCATTTCTTCTTTGGACACTTCTGTTTCTTTCCTGCTTTGAGGTCTGTTTTCCAGCTCACGGGTGGTCAGTTCTTTGGGCTAGATGAAGTAGAATTTTCCGTAATCGCCACCTCTCCTGAGCCAGTTTGGAGTTTGGGGTTTGTGTTTGAGTCATTAAGTAATTCGCTGCTGGGGAGTTGGCACTTTAAAAACCCGTAGAATAAACAAACATGTCTGCCTCCAAGCACAGATTGCAACTAATGTTCTGATTCCGAATATGGGTCACATATATTTTTGCCTAAAAACAACAGTCTTAAATAAACAGTGTGTTCCCTTTAGATAGCTGAAGCTGTAATGCACAGTAACTGAACTGGAACCTCCGAGTCTTGAGTTTGGGTGACGTGGTTGAAAGTATCTGCTGGTCCTCCTGGAAACTCATAGCATCTATTACTGAACTGAACAGTGGGATATGATTTGCATGTCTTATCTAGACTTGGACAAATTCCTTTCAGAGTTAGTTTCACCTTACCCTCTGTATGAGAAATGGGTAAACTAAATTGATGGTTTAGGGTGGGCTTCATAGAACTTCAGGATTGTTCAAGAGGTCCTTGCAGAAGCAATGGGGAAACCTAAGGATAAAGCCTTGTTTTCAGTTGCTAAGACAAGTCCAACTCTTTGTGACCCCATGGACTATTACACACCAGTCTTTCCTGTCCTTCATTGTCTCCTGGAACTTGCTCAAATTCATGTCCATTGAGTTGGTGATGCCATCCAACCATCTCATCCTCTGTTGCCCCCTTCTCCTCCTGGGACTACTGTTTTCAAATCCTGAAGCTTTGCTGTGTTCTGTTTGACGTGTTACAATGATTTATTGGGGGGAGGGGGCGGGGAACGTGTTGCTCTGTGAAAGAAGGAAAAGAACGAGGGAGGAGGATGGGAGGTACATTGTAGCCTCAAGGAATTTGGGCTTCAAGTGTATCTTGGGGATACCCAAGAGGAGAGCTTTGGGATCTACATGGTTGGCATTCAGCCAGACTAGAGTCTCAATTTTCCAGGATTGAGAAGCAAGCCACCATAAAGACCACTCCTTTCAAGTTTTATAAAACTTGAAAGTTATAAAACTTCCAGTTCAACAAACTTTTGTATGCTGCACCAGAGAGAGCCTAGGGCACAAGGAACAGCTGGTAAGGGACCTCCACTCATCAAACAAGAGATGCCATACACAGTGCCAGTCCAGCCACTGCCGGACTGCTCCCCCACCCTAGTCCAATTAATTGTCCTTCATTAAAAATTTTATTAACAATCATTATTATTGATATGACTATCACTTGATGAGACCAGCTTTGCATATCCTCTGCCTTATTATGTTTTCATATAAGCAGCTGTTTGAATCCCCATTCTACAATCAGTGAAACTGAGGCTCAGAGAGGTTAATTAACTTTCTCAAGATCCCAGATTTAGAAGCAAAATCAAGAATTCAAATAATTCTGATACAGAACTCTGCCTCCCTTAAAAAGGAAGGGAACTGAGGAAGGCAAAAGGAGAAGGGGACAGCAAAGGATGAAATGGTTAGATAGCATCACTGACTCAGTGAACATGAATTTGAGCAAACTCCGGGAGATAGTGGAGGACAAAGGAGCCTGGCGAGCTATAGTCCACAGGGTCGCAAAGAGCTGGACACAACTTAGCGACTGAACAACAACAAGACAAACAACAACGCAGGATGATGTAAGGAGACCAATGTCACTGCCTCTCACCACTTTTGGGAAAGACGCTGTAGGCAGGGCTTGTAGGTAACTGAATCTCTGCTCGAAGCAGCCCTCTAGCCCCAACTCCCTGCCTCCTGGATCTCTTTCAGAAAGAGAATGTATTTTTCACTTTTGAAATCACTTGGGTGTGTTGAGAACAGCCCAAGGTCGCTCATGTCTTAAAGCCTGGTAAGTCAGATTGAAATTCCTCTTACAGATCTCAGGACATCAGTGGACCAAACCCAGTTGGCTGGGCTTGGTCCCAGCTTCTGCTCTTCTCGTTCTCAAATCCTATAAAGAGCAGTCCTGGGATGCTGTTTTGAAGATGAACCCACACAAAATCCAATTCCACTCTGCTTCCCCCCAACCCCTCAGCCCATGATGGAGCCCACGTTGGCGTTCTCCAAATAGCCCAAGCTCCCAACAGTGACATTGCAACAGCCACCCCCATTCCCCACTGCTCATCTTGCCTCTTGGCCAGCTCTCAGCCTATAATTCTTTCCAAACCCGCCTGTATAAAATAATCATGTACATGAAGTAAAACAGGAGTCTTATATACACACTTAATAACTCTTGTGTACTATACAAGAGGGAATTCCACTTTATAACCCCCAGAGCTTTCGACTGGTTCTTATTTAGCTTTGCATTCCTGGTGCAAGATCTAAAACTTCTCTCTCTCTGCCCCAGCCTGTTGCTGCCTTTTGAAACTGTTGTGTCTCCAGATTCCTTGGGACCATTTCATCTCCATCTCTGCTTCTAATTGGGGGATTTAAGCATTGCTTTTAGCCCTAGAGCTAAATGTCAGGGTTTCACTCAAAAATCCCATATTTTTGGGAACTGAGCACATTGTACTGGGGAAGTGTCAAGCGTGAGCATGTCAAAGCAAATGGAGTTAAATGGATCAGCTAATCCTTCTAGCCACGAGCTCGATCTCAGGTTGAGAAAGTGGGTTCCCACCCCTGGTATATGACAAGTGCCCTCTGTGGCCTCCGACACATCATTGGTTCTTCTTGGATCGCTTTCCCTTTAAAGGGAATCCTTCAGTAGTAGATGGCAATTTCTCTGCATCTCCAGACAGTTCATCAGGCAACACTTTTCACCAAAGTCTTAGGTTTTAGGGGGATAGTCAGTATCAGATCATCTTTTACACTGACCCCATGAATAGAATCATACTTAGCAAAATAGCAAAAACAGTATGTATGGGGTTAATTAGCTTTACTTTATAAAATATGCATAAACAGTGGCACCTAAGGTTGTGGAGGACAGGAACCAAGGGATGCAACTTCAGTCATCATATGTACATTCAGCAAATATCCATGGCTACCTGGTCTTTGCCTGATACAGTGCTCAGCGCTTAGAAGATGACTGAACTAGATGCAGCCTCCCACATCAATTCAGTTTCATTTCACTGCCTAGCTTGCTCTACACTGGCCACACTGGCTTGCCTTATTTTCTTGGAGCACACCCATCTTGTTCCTGCCTCGGTGTCTTTGCATGTGCTGTGTCCCCTCCACCCAGACTGACCCCTTTTTCTAGTCATCAGGCCTGGATCTCAACTCAAATCTCAGTAGAGACCATTCTTTACCATCCCTCCCCTTAACACTCCCACTTCTCTCTCACTGCCATAGCGTCTTCACAGCATGTGTGTCTATGTGGAATCGTGCTTGTTAGGGGATTTGGTTTCTGGTTTATTAACCAGTGTCCTTCCCTCCCAAACAGTAAGCTCCTTAAAGTCAGACATCTTAAAAAAAAAAAAAAAAAAACCTTTTTATTTTATATTGGGTATAACTGATTAACAGTGTTGTGATATTCTCAGTTGGACAGCAAAGGGACTCAGCCATACATATACACGAACCACCCCCACACACCATTAAGGCTGTCACATAACATCGAGCAGAGTCCCCTGTGCTATACAGTAGGGCCTTGTTGGTTATCCATTTTAAATACAGCAGTGTGTATATCCATCCCAAACTCCCTAACTATCCCTTCAACCCATCCTTCTCCCCTGGCAACTATAAGTTTGTTCTCTTAGTCTGCGAGTCTGTTTCTGTTTTATAAATAAGTTCACTTGGATCATTTCTTTTTAGAGTCTGCATATAAGGGACATCATGCAATATTTCAAGCTCTGGGAGATGGTGAAGGACAGGGAAGCCTGGCGTGCTGCAGTCCATGGAGTCGCAAACAGTTGGACATGATAGAACGGCTGAATACCAACAACATGCAATGTTTCTCCTTCTCTGTTGAACTCAGAGATCTTGTCTATCATACTACCTGTCTTTTCAAACTCTAGAAGAGTGCCTGGCATTTAAAGACATTAAATAAGTATAGAGGAATGACTCCACAATTAAATGAGTTTCAAGTCACATTTCTCCCCTAAAACACATCAAGTGAATCTGTCAAGCCCAACTCTGATTATCCCCTTCAGTGATCTCAACACCCCCCAGGGATGCAATTTCTTCTCAAACAAGTGTATGTCAAATGTGGTAAAGACATATAGCTCTTAATTAAAAAGAAATCCTAGTAAGTAAAGTAGTTACTGTGACAGCAAGGGTGATCTGGTTAAGACAAGGGTTGGGGGTCTGGAACTCCATCCATGTCCCCCCCTCCCCAGTTCCACCCTAAGACACCATTGGAGCCCCACCTGGGACAAACTGTGCAATTTTGATTTGAAAGAAACTTCAATTTTGTCAATGCTGGTAGGTATATTGTGGACTAATAAGGAGTTTCTATGGCCAAGTTTAGGAAATACATAATTTTTTTTCCAAATTGAAAAAGACAGTGTTATTGATAATTGGATTACCTATCAGTTGACATAAACAGTATAAACTTAAAATTCAGACTTATATATGTGCCCATGGCATCATCAACACAATCAAGATAAAGAGTATATTCATCACCTCTAAGAGTTTCTTCTTGCTCCTTTGTAACGCATTCCTCTCCCCTCCTCCTGCCTAAGGAATACATAAGTGCTTTTAATAAATATGTATTAAGTGGTCCCTGGTAGCTCATCTGGTAAAGAATCTGCCTGCAATGCAGGAGACCCTGGTTCGATTCCTGGGTCAGAAAGATCCCCTGGAGAAGGGATAGGCTACCCACCCAGGATTGCTGGGCTTCCCTGGTGGCCCAGACAGTAAAGAATCCATCTGCAGTGCAAGAGACCTGGGTTCGATCCCTGGGTTGGGAAGATTCCCATGGAAGAGGGCATGGCAACCCACTCCAGTATTCTTGCCTGGAGAATCCCCATGGACAGAGGAGCCTGGCGGGCTGCAGTCCACGGGGTCACAAAGAGTTGGACACGACTAAGCACTGCACAACATGTTCCAGAAATTGTGCTGGTTTTGGGGATACAGTAGGAAAAATAACAGGTACAATTCCCGTACTCAAAGGCCTCATATTCTAGGGATTACAGAAAAGTCTTCCAGGTCAAGAAGTGGATCAGTTCAAAGGTACAATTGGGAGTGTCTGAATACACGTTTTTGCCCAAGGTTGGTGAGCAGGTCATGGATCTAGTGTTCCCAAAGCGTTTGTTCACAAACACTTGTCAAGACCAACTGCTATGAGCCTCATCAGAAAACAAACTCTATAGCACTGTCAATTTTCAAAACACTCCAACATTTTTTAAAATGTATATAATCTGAAATGATTCGACTAATCTGATCTCTGATGATGCATAAGGCATTTTGAGAACTCCTGTGTCTTGGGTCACCCTCTGGACATGGGACATCCTTGTCCTTGGACATGGGCACAGCCATTAAAAGACTCTCCTATCTGGCTGGTCGATAACTAGAGAGTCCTGTTTTGCATTTACTTCAGCATACAGCTCTGTCTTTAGAGTCACCTCTTATAGGAAAATGCACTTCTTAGACTGGAAATGCCTTTAGAGAGATTTCAGCCATAAAATATACACTCTCCCCACACACAAATCAGGCAGAAAAATCCAATCAAGAGAGAGCTCCACTTTCTCTCATCTCCTCCCGGGGACATAATTAGCTGCTTCTTCCCATATATTTGTAGAATCCTGTACCTTTAACTATCTGAAGCACTTACCACAGTAGTTATTATTCATGACAACCAGGCAGGGGTCTGTATTTTATGCCAGGCACTTTGCAAGATATTTTCCATGTTTTACCACTTTTTTCCCCCCAACTCATAGGTGGTAGATACTATCACCATTCTTGTTTTAAAGATGAGAAAACTGGGGCTCAGAAAGGCTATATAACTTGCCCAAAATACATGATGAATTCGAATAGATGGAAAACCAACATTTGAATCCAAGCTAATCTGATTCCCAAGTCCACACTCTCCCCTCTACATCTCCCAGTTCATGACATAAGGGTCTACAGCCTCCAGCTTAGATCTTCAGTTTCTTGAGTGATATCTTTGAGTTTCAAATATTAATAGCACCTAACACAGTTCATGATGCTGAAGCTCCAATACTTTGGCCACCTGATGTGAACAGATGACTCACTGGAAAAGACCCTGATGCTGGAAAAGATTAAAGCCAAAAGGAGAAGAGGGCGGCAGAGGATGAGACAGTTGGACAACATCACCAACTCAATGGACATGAACTTGGGCAAATGCCAGGAGATAGTGAGGGACAGGGAAGCCTGGCATGCTGCCATCCATGGGGTTGCAAAGAGTCAGACACGACTTAGCGACTGAACAACAACAGCACAGTTCATGGTGCCCTGTGAGGGCTCAGCACAGACTAATTGAATGAACTGTGAGAGGCAACGTGGTGCTAAGGAAGGAGATTTCTTACAAAGCAAGAAAATTGGATCTTTCTTCAGGCTGTGTAACTAACCCATGATGTGACCTTGAGCAAGTCCCTTCCTCCTTTCTGCACCTTTGTCTTCCCATCTGTAAAATGGGAGAATTGGAGAGATGATTTCCAATGATACCTCTCAGTCCAAGTGACCTACAGTGCAAGCTGGTGTCACATATTTTTTTTTCTTTAATAAAAAGGAACGAAATTGTGCGATTTGCAGAGACATGAATGAATCTAGATGCTGTCATACAGAGTGGACTAAATCAGAAAGAGAAAAACAAATATTGTTTATTAATGCATACATGTGGAATCTAGGGAAAAAATGGTACAGATGAATCTATTTGCAAAGCAGAAATAGAGACTTGGATGTAGAGAACAAGGGGAGAAAAGAAGGTGGGAGGAAATGGGAATTTATGATTGAAATATATACACGACTATGTATAAACTAGATAACTAATGAGAACCTATCGTATAGTACAGGGAAATCTACTCAATGCTCTGTGGTGACCTAAATAGGAAGGAAATAAAAAAAAGGGGGATTTATGTATACATAGGACTGATTCAACTAACACAAGGTTGTAAGGCAACTAAACAATAAAAATAAATAAGTGGGAATTCCCAAGAGGATAGAGATAGTGTCGTCTATTTCCAACAATCTCAGCGCTTACCAGAGAGCCAAGCACAGAGTAGATGCTCAATTATTTTTTGCTGCATGAATGAATGGATACTGATACCCACTCGAAGCTCTGCTAAGAAATAACCTAGAAACACCTGAAAGTGAAAGTATTAGTTGCTCAGTCATGCCTGACTCTTTGGCAACCAGAGACTGTAGGCTCTGTCCATGGAATTCTGCAGGCAAGAATACTGCAGTGGGTGGCCATTCCCTTCTCCAGGAGATCTTCCCGAACCAAGGATCGAACCCAGGTTTCCCACATTGCAGGCGAATTCTTTACCATCTGAGCTGCCAGGGAAGCCAAACACACCCCAAATCCCACACCCCAAATCCCAGAAAGAAGTAAAAGCCATTTCCTTCTAAGGGAAGATAGAGCCACTAGTGAACCGTAGCACTGACCCAAGCCTTCAAGAATGAGAGTGGCTGGAGACCAGCCAACAGGGGCAGACGGAAGCTGGGGTGGGGAGGCCTCTTGGCTTCCCCCCGCCCGCCCCACACCCCTCTGATGAACTTCAAATTCCTGGGTCAGACCTTTCATCACCAGTACGAAGTCTCTGGAAAATATACAAAAGAAGGATCCAAGTCTAGTTTTTGCAAGGCCTTTGCCCCATCTCTCACCCTCCCCTGACATAGACAAGGAAGAGATCAAGAAGCCAAGAGACAGAACATTGTAAAAAAAAAAAAAAAAAAAAAAAAACCTTTGTGCGAAATAAATAAATAAATCCATCCAAGAACTCATCTTTTTTGTTATAAAAACATGTTTTCCTTGCTTTCTGACCCTCTAGCATTTTGGAGTTTGGGGAGTTTACTGAATGCTTAGTGTCCATGAACTCTTGGAAAGTTCGTTACCCTGACCCTTCTTGGCTGTTAAATCTTAGCACTGGTTGCTGGAAAGTAATTTAGCTTTGGGGGAAAAAAAAAAATCTGTGTGGTTTTTTTTTTCCCCCAAAACACCCTCATCCCTGAGTTCCCACTTTGGGACTTTGTGCTGGATTTTCTCCGATAGTTTATAGATTCCCAAACACATAGCCAGAGTTTTCCTTTTCCCATGGACTCTGTGGAATTCACCTGAAAACTTGGTGATTATTTATGTTCCAACATACTTACGGTCAAGCCACCCAGGACTTCGTATCCACAGGAAAACTGACAAATCCAATCAACTCTCCCAGTGCAGCTCTGTAAAGTCTTATTCATTTGGATGCCATCAGTTCAGAATTTTTGGATAATTCAGACAGTCTGGATGGAAGTTGCTTTTTGCACAGTTCTACACAAAAAAAAAAAAAAAGAGAGAGAGAGTTTCTTAGCAAATTGATAATGCAAAGCAGACTGTTGGAGCTGAGAATAAACTGTCTTCAAGTTCTCCAGAATAGCATTCACTGACAGGCAATCAACGATTAATTACAAATTATTTTTATCAAACAATTAAAATGAATTCCAGGCAACTCACCATACCTTGGGAATAGTATAGGATAGAAAGGGGAAAAGGCGGGGTGGGGGGGGGGTTCCAATCCATCACGCAAGAGCTCAAATTCCAGCTATAACTCATGAGTTTCAGTTACTGTGCATAAGCTCCTTCCCTTCCCTGTTCCTTAATTCTGACATATGGGAAAGTTTGCACAACGGACATAAGAATTGGAAATCACATAGTGAAAGCAGAGTTTCCAAAACTATGCTCAGAAGGATTCCAAGTCCACAAGATGTTAACACATATTGCATGAAAAAGAGATCCGCGGTTGAATAAGGCAGGATAAGCTAAGCTAAACAAAATTAAATATGTTTGCTTGCTTTTTTTCATTTGTTTGTGTGCAGACCTTCTCAGTGCCTTTAATATTGTACTTTATATTGCAAATTTCCAAAAGGAGGACAAACTGAGCATTTTCCCCTAAATTTCTTTCACCGGGAAATTCTTCCTGTTGAAATACTTTTTGACCTCTTACAGAACTCTCACTGAAGGAAGCCTGGAAAACAAGGCTCTAGGATCCGTGGTCTGAACTTTGTAGTAGGGGTATTGAGCCCTTATGGAGACATTTATACTTTATCTCCAAATCTTCTTGCGACCAAAGTCAAAATCTGGACGATAGAGTTCATGACCAAAAAACACCAGATTCTGACATATAAAGCCATAATCTTACAGACTCCCCACAAACTAGCCTAGAAAAAGTAACTTGAGGGATTTTTTTAAATATACCTGGAAGTCCTTGTATCTGGATGCTAGGATCTTCAGGGTCACTGACTCAAGGCCTGAAAAGTTTCAGAAGATTAAGGAAGTAGATTGGGGAGAGAAAGCATGAGAGGAAGGCAAGGAATCTAATTCTGGCATGTGATAACGATATTAAGGAGTGCTTGTAAAATCATTAAAGCAATGAAAAATAGAAACCATAATAGAATAAAATTCAAGTCTTGTTACCAGTTTTCTTTCCAGGAACAATGGTAAATGCAGTTGTCGTTATTCCTCCAAAGAAAAGGACAGCCACAAGGAACTTCGGATGGTATTAAAGGGTGAATCCAAAAGAATGTCAAGATTCATCCCTACCCTGATAAGACTGAAAATGGAATTAGCAAGAGTTCACAATGAATGTTACAACAATGAATATTACAACACAGCTCATAACTAAGAAGGAAATGGAAGTTCCAGATAGTAAGCTGTCATTCATTTACGTCTTCATTAATTTGTGTTTAGCATGTGACAGGTGCTAGAAGGCTCAATCAAATCCCTTCCTGACATTTTGCCCTTGAGAAAGAGCACGTGATCCCTATGGTCATCACAGTGGAGGAAGAAAGGGCTGAAGAGTTGCATGGAGGGTGTTTTTTTTTCAGGAAGCTTACGTTTTACCAGGGCAGTATGTCAGATGCAATGGTATTCACCAGCTCTCCCTGTGTTCCTCCACATTTTCCAGCTGCCCTTGACATGAGACTGGGGTCACTTGACTGGGTTCTGCTTGATGGGAATGTGGGCAGAGATAGTCCCACCTATAAAAACACCCTCCACAGGACTTCCCTGGTGGACCAGTGGCTAAGATTCTGCACTTCCAGTGCAGGGGGCCTGGGTTCAATCCCTGGTCAGGAAACTAGATCCTACATGCCACAACTAAGAGTTTGCACGCCACAACAAAAGATCACATATGCCACAACTAAGACCCAGTGCAGTCAAATAAATAATTTTTTTATTAAAATAAAATAAAATCACCCTCCATGCAACTCTTTAGCCCTTTATTCCTCCACTGTGATGACCTTAGGGGTCATGTTCTCTTTCACAAGAGCAAAAAAGATGGAGAAGGGCTCCCCAAATACATAGAAGACTGATGTGAGAGAGAAATAAACATTCATTGATTCAGGCACTGAGCTTTGGGGCTTCATCTCTGTAGTGCACAGGAGCAAGTGTGGCCGTGTCTGGCCCATGTGAAAGTAAACAGGGAAAAACAGAGAAAAGAAGAGAAAGTTGATATATAGAAACAGAAAACCAAGATGAGAAGCCATGTGAACCAAAACATATGAAAAGAGTCATCTTGGATCTAGAGTTTTGAGGGCCTTGGTCCCAGGCCCTTGTGAGGTCTACCATGTACTCTTGCCCTTGTTTTCTTTACTATCCACCAATGTCCTCCAATACTTTCATGTTCTGGGTATAAGTTACAGTAAACTTTTGCTCCCCATGACCTAAAAAGTCCTTGACTAACTCAACACGTTATAGCTAGAACAGTGAATGGGTAGAAGAATGGAACAATCTTTTCTCTTAAACCAAACCAGAAAAAGCATGTATAGGGCACCACATGGGGCTTCCCAGGTGGCACTAGTGGTAAAGAACCCGCCTGCCAGTGCAGGAGACACAAGAGACATGGGTTCGATCCCTAGGTGGAGAAGACACCCTGGAGGAGGAAGTGGCAACCCACTCCAGTATTCTTGCCTGGAAAATCGCATGGACAGAGGAGCCTGGCAGGCTACGGTCCATGGGGCTGCGAAGAGTCGGACACAACTGAGCGACTGAGCATGCAGGTTACTATATAAGCATGCATCACCTCGCTTTCAAGTTGCGCACAGTAGGCTCAGAAAAGTAGATCGTAACAGGAGGCACAGAAAAGAACACTGAGAAGATTAATGCTTCTTAATAAAAAGGCTTTCTTCAAAATGGTGTTCAAGTAGGTCATTTTACAATTTCATTAAAAAAAATAATAATAATAACGTAGTGAAAATTGCCAAGATTATGGAGTTAGGACTCATCGTATGCTTGTGCTGAAAGAGCTTGAAATAAAAGACAACCCTTAAGTACCGAGCATTATAATTATATGCTACTTTAAAGAACCACAGTCAATCCTCCTGCTGACTAATCTTAACTATCTGTCAAGAACTGGAGACGGAGAAGACACTCTAGCGTTGGAATGATTGTCTCATCCTGGGGTCTGGCTTGTGATTTCCTCTCCCAGGTCCCTCCAGGAACCTGTCTGAGTGACAAGGAGGATTTCATCACAAAATCTCTGCTTTGGATTTCCCTAACCTCGCCTGGGAGGGGAAGGGGGAAAAAAAAAGGAAAAAGAGTCTCAGTAAGAGAAATAACTGGAAGATCATGGGGAAAGAAATCCAGTAGATCAGCTTCTTAAATGAAGGATCTATATGTATCTTATTATTTCTTTGTTCTCCCTCTAGGGTAGGGACTATGTCCGGCTGCCTCACTGTTGTACCCACAGCCTCCGAAGACAGTGTTGGGCAGATAGTAGAGGCTCCGTGATTATTTGTTGAATGAATGAATGAAACCAATGAGAGTATCCTTTCCTTTCTTGTTTCTAGATTGATGTCAATTCTGAGACCTAACACTGTCTCAGTATAAGAAAAGTATTTCAGATCATAATCCATAGAATCACTGACCAAATGTGAAATAGCTAGAGAAGCCTCTCACATGAATTGGAAGATTTCAGCAACTATGACGAAACCCAGAAAGAGAAAAAAATATTCCACTGGGGTTATAAAGAGATGCTTCTTTGTTCTTCCAATGGTTATTAAATGAGGAGCTGGTGTGTGCTAGGTTCATGCTAAGACCAGGGGTAATTCAGAAATTATATTTCTTCAGCAGAAAGAACAGACCTATAAAATGGTCTACACTCTAGCCCAGCATTAGCTGATAAAAATCCAAGGGATGCCACATCTGTCATTTTAAATTTTTGAGCAGTGACTTTTTTTTTTAATTTTTTGGCTATGCAGTGCAGCTTGCAAAATCTTAGTTTCCCAACCAGGGACTAAATCCAGGTCCTGGCAGTGAAAGCACAGAGTCCTAACCACTGGACCACCAGGGAATTCCCTCAAGCAGTCACATTTTTAAAAAGTAACTTGTGAAATTAATTTAATATCATTACATGTATTAATCTACTAAGTATATTATTTAACCCAATACATGCAAAATGTGGTCATTTTGTCATGTGATCAAGATATTATCAATGAGATATTCTACATTCTTTTTTCATCCTAAGATTTCAAAAAGAGGTATATTTTATACTAACAACCCTTCTTATTTGGATGCTAAATTTTCATCAAAAATTCTGGAAATTTTATGTTTAGGAGTCATAATCATTATAGCTGAAAAGTGCAGATTCACATGCTAAAGTTGTTTCAAACATACTTGAAAACCAATAGTTGAATAGCTGAATCATGCTATTCAGCTGAATAGCTGAATAGCTTCCAATAGCTGAATCATGTCAGTTTTTAAATTTGAAATTAAATTAATCAACATTAAACAGAATTGAAAATTCAGTTCTTTAGTTGTCTAAGTCACTCTTCAAGTGCTCAACAGTTCCAGTACCTATAGGCTACCATATTGGACAAGTAGGGATATAAAATATTTCCATCACTGCAGAAAGTTCAATTGGAACAGCATTGCTCTTGATGGTCTAAGAAACCTACAAACATTGAAGATAATCATGTATTTTGCCCTTTTTTATACCCCCTAGAACAATGATTAACCCATAAGATTCCACAGATGATAGTTCAAAGGATGAATGAATGATCATCTTGTCATATTCCAGAGGTTGGAGGGTTCAAGGAATACTTAACAAAAGCAGGGACATTTATGACAGGGCTTGATGGGTGAATAGAAGTCCACTAGGCAAATAGTGAAGCAAAGACAGAGAAGGAGTCTGGTGCATGGATGCTGAATTATAAAATGATCTATTAATACTATGTTGTTAAGAGCATGAGTTTTGTTCATTTGTTTTGCACAATCAAGATGAAATTGAACCTTTTCTGCACTAATTTTCAGCTGGGTGTCTTTGGAAAAATCATTTAACCTCTCTGAGGCTTGATTTCCTCGTCTGTAAAATAGGAGTACTAACTTCATCAGTTTTGAGGACTCACAAGGTAAGAGATGCAGAGTGCTCACTATAGTGCCTGATACATAATAAGCAAACAAAAAATGTTAAATGTCAGTCGTTATTGTGTCCAATGTTTCATGAGAAGTGGATCGTGGTGGCACAGCAGGGTTCCAGATGCTCCCCGCCCCAATCCCAACATCTCTTCTCATCCTCTGTCTTAGTGTCGTAACTTTTAATAGTGCAGTTATGTCCCAGGTAAAAGTCCACTTCTCTCAGCCTTCCTATAACCCGGAGAAGCCGTGGGCCCTAGTTTAGGTCAACAAACTTTAAATGAATGATCTATTTGTTCATTCTAAATGAACAATGATCTAAATGGATGATTTTACTTCTAGGACATTTCTTAAAGGGAGGGGGCTTCTCTTCTGCCTTCCTCTCCTCATTGCTTCAAATGCAAGTTACGCTCTAGGTTTCACAGTGCAGGAAATCAGAAGGCACCTGAGTCCCTGACGATGCTGATGTAGGTAGCATTTTGAGTCTTCCTTGACCTTGGAACCAGTTCGTTAAGGACCATCTCTTGGGATAAGAACAAAGTTTGGGAAATGTGGTTTAGGTGATCTGGAGGGAAGAGTTCATGGCTGAGGTGCCAGTGGACTGAGAAGACCATATGCAATGAATGTGTGCACTATCTCACGCTCTGGGATGCTGGAGGGATGGTGGGGTTCCATCAGAGCCAACGCCATCTCAGAGTCACATGGCTGTCCTCTATGAGGTCAGAGGGACCGAAGGTGATTCGCTGGCCAACAGCAGTGGCAGCCCCTGCATATGGTGTGGGTTTGTAACTTTTCTGCTCTGCCTGCAGCTGCTTGTTTATTGTGGTTCTCCTGCTGATTGTCAATTGACATTAGACGCTAAGGAATGCTGCCGTGTCTCTTGAATCTATTGTGTTTCTCATAAACTGTTGTTTCTTGTGGCCAAAAAATTGGATGATGGGATTTTTTTTTCAGCCTGTATTTTTGGAGCCATCGTTTGATATTTGGAAGAGAACATTCACTTGTGCGTTTTTAAACCATCCTAAATGGGAATAAAGTCAGTAAGCTACTCCTTGCTGTCCTTCAAAGATACCCAAGCATGGCTTTGTCTTAAACACTCTATCATAAACCGTGGTACATTGAGCCAAGTAGACTGGAATTATTCACAGAGAGGAAAGTAGCTTATAATCTCCAACTAGGTTGTGGGATACCTTCAGAAAAAAAATAAAGGCATTTTTCTAGAGACTCACTGTGAAGTTTTGTTGTATGCATGCATGCTCAGTCATTCAGTCATGTCCAACTCTTTGTGACTCTAAGGACTGTAGCCCACCAGGCTCCTCTGTCCATGGGATTTTCCAGGCAAGAATACTGGAGTGGGTTGCCATCCCCTTCTCCGGGTTGGGAGATCTTCCCAACCCAGGGATCAAATCCAGATCTCCTGCATTGCAAGTGGATTCTTTACTGTCTGAACCACTAGGGAAGCCCAAGAATTTTACATAGCTCGTATCAAACATCCCAACAATCCTGGGACTTCTCTGATGGTCACATGGTTAAGACTCCATGCTTTCATTGCAGGGACACAGGTTCAATCCCTGGCCAGGGAACTAAGATCCCACATGCCATGCATTGTGGTTTTAAAAAAATAAATAAACCTCCCTACAATCCTAAAGGCAGGGATTGTTACTAATGGCATTTCACAGGAGGAAACTGAAGATCATAGAAGTTAAGCAATTGCTTAAGTTCAAATAGTTGAGACAGGGGTCAAACACAAGCCTGCCAGACTCTCTAAGTCATGAACTTAATGCATTAAACTATACTGTGATTAATGCTTAATATTTAGCTACTATAAAACCAGGTAATGAAGTTCTTCCTCCATTAGCAACTATAGTGTTTAATATTGCTCTGTGTGCAAAGCATTTGGGAAGACATTTTTTCTGCAATGTTTTATTTTATGATTTGATATATATATAACTTTTAAATTCTTTTCTCACATATACTTTATTTCTTAGCTTATTATTTTGTATTGAGGAGTAACCCATTAATTTATTTTTAATTAGAGTATAATTGCTTTACAATATTGTGTTAGTTTCTGCTATACTCTATGTATACATATATCCCTTCCCTCTTGAGCCTCACTCTCCCAGGCCACATCCCATCCCTCTAGGTCATCACAGAGCACGGAGCAGAGAGCTCCCTGTGTTATCCAGCAGCTTCCCACTAGCTATCTGTTTTACACATGGTGGCGTCTATATCAATGCTTCTCTCTCAAATTGTTCCATCCCCTCTGTCCACAAGTCTTTTCTCTAAGTCTGTGTCTCTATTCCTGCCCTGCAAATAGGTTTATCAGGACCATCTTTCTAGACTCCATATATATGCATTAATATACGATATTTGTTTTTCCCTTTCTGATTTACTTCACGCCGTATGACAGATTCTGGGTCCATCCACATCACTACTTTCAATGCTTTAAAGCAATCTGTCCTAGGACCTTGCTTTTCTCACCCTCAAAATCAACAGTGTGCCTTAAGGATTAACGAGGCAATGCGTGAGAAGGAGTTCAAGAGAGGAGAGTAGAAGCCTTAAGTCAGAGCTCAAGGTATAAGAAAATGGTAGGCTTCTTTCCCATCTGCACTAGATCCTTCTATCTGCATTCGGTTTGAATTCAAAGAGGGTAAAAAACACATTTTGCAAATGGAACCCCAGGCTGCTCAACTCAGTCCTTTCATATCATTACCTCCCCAGATGAGGTCAGCGGTCTCCAGTTATTCACAATTAATTCTGTCAACCACGCACATGTCAAAAAAATACAACTGCCAGATTTTGTGAGTTGAAATGTTCCCAGCTCCCACCCACAGTCACACATATGTGGAAATTGAAGAGAGGGTCTCCAGACCCAGCTGAGACCGCTCATGTGGAGTTACTCTTGTGGACAGGAACGATCCTGGGCCAGTCCACCCTGGTTTCCCAGAAAGCATTCGGGCTTTCCAAGTCTTGGGCAATATTAGCCAGGGATTGTTTATCTGTTTTGATTGTTGTGCTCTTTCCAAGTTGAAGACATCTGTGAAGTGTTTTCTTGATTGCAAATGTGGGCCCTGTTTAGTTTGCATGTGTATGTGTGTGTGTTGCTCCATGTTAGAAGGATCACCAGAGAGAAGAAAGGTCATCTAGAGGAAAAAGAATCTCCCCCAACAGGAAAGGAAACGAGAAGGGAAAAAAAGGCAAGAGTGACGTTGCCTCTACCACGATTTGTTCTGCACATACCAAGGGCCTTGTGTGCATTAGTGGGTGATAGGCGCTGGCAGAACCTTGAGAAAGAACACATAACACATACTAAAGACGCCAGGCTGGGGCTTTCCTGGTGGCCCAGTGGCTAGGACTCCACATTCTCAATGCAGGGAGCCTGAGTTTGATCCCTTTTCAGGGAACTAGATCCCGCATGCCACAGTGAAGATTGAAGATCCCAGGTGTTGCAACTAGGACCAAGCACAGCCAAATAAGAATATTTATTTTGGACTTCCCTGGTGGCGCAGAGGATAAGAATCTGCCAGCCAGTGCAGGGGCCACTGGTTTGATCCCCGGCCCGAGAGGATCCCACATGCCACGCAGCAACGAAGCCTGGACACCCCAACTACTGAGCCAGCGCTCTAGAGTCCCGGGTCCCGTGCTTGGTCACAGGAGAAGACACCACAGTGAGAAGCCCAGACTCCACAGTGAAGAGGAGCCCCCGCTCCCACAGCAATGAACACCCAGTGCCACCAAAAATACATTTAAACACATTTTTTTAAAGTTGTATAAATAAAATAAAATCAAGCCTCGAGCTGTGCTAAAATCTCAGCTCTGTTCTCATAAGCTATGTGACCTTGAGTTTGTAACTTCATCTTTCTGAGCCTCTGTGACCTTTTCTGAAAATTAGGAAGAGAGGTGGTAAATAATAATTATTGATTACATTTATTGAATGCTTACTGTGTGCCATGAGCCTTCTTAATTCTCACAGTAAATCTCTGAGCTCAGTAATATCACCCCCATTTTACAGAAAACAAATATTCAGAGATGGAACACCTTTCTCATAGTCACAGAGTAAACGACAGTACCAACCCCTATGTTACCTGACTCTGGAAAATAAGCTCGTAACATGGTTTTAACACAAAAGTTGACGTGAGAATTTAGGGAGAAGATTCAAGGGAAGTGTCACCTCCTAACAGAATTATTCACTGGACGTGTAGGCAGCAAAAGCAAAAATAAACAAGTGGAATGACATCAAACTCAAAAGTTTCTGCAGAGCAAAGGAAATCATCAAGTGAAAAAACAAGCTATGGAATGGGAGAAAATATTTGCCAAATGTAGATCTGATAGAAGATTACTGTCTGAAATATACAAGGAACTCCTACAACTCAACAGCAAAGAAACAACCCAATTCAAAAATTAGCAAAGGAACCAAATAGACATTTCTCCCCAAAAAAGAGATACATATAGATGACCAAAAGGTACAGGAAAGTATGCTCAGCAGGGAAATCAAAACCACAAGGAGACATCACCTTGGACCTATTAGGATGACTATTATCAAAGAAACAACAAAAATTAGCAAATGTTGGCAAGAATGTGGAGAGAGAGAACCCTTGTATGCTGTTGATGGGGATGGAATTTGGTGAAGCCACCAAACAAGTGGAAAACAGTATGGAAGTTCCTCAAATAATTAAGAATAGAACTGCCATGTGAGCCTGCAACTCCACTCCTAGGTATTCATCCAGAGAAACTGGAATCAGGATCTCTAAGCCATATGTGCATTCCTTACAGCGTTATTCATGACTGCCAAGGCATGAACGCAGCCTAAATGTCCATCAGCTGGTGAATGGATGAAGAAAATGTGGTGTTTACATATACGTAAGAATATTATTCAGCCTTAAAAAGGAAGGAAAGTCTACCATTTGTGACAACATGGGTGAATCTGGAGGACATGAAGTAAAGTGAAATAAGCCAAACACAGAAAGACAAATGCAGTATGAGGACTCTCATAGAAAAGGAGTAGAACCGTGGCTGCCAGGGGCTCAACAGAAACACAGAGGAGTTGGGCAAAGAGCGCAAAGCTTCAGTTATGCAAGATGAATACATCCTAGAGTTTTGCATACAGCACAGTGCCCATAGTTCACAATGCTGAACTGCATACTTGAAAATTTGCTAAGAGAGTAGGTCTTGTGTCATTATCTTGTGAATAATCAAGGAAAGAAAGAGAGAGGGAGAGAGGAGGGAAGGAAGGAAAGAACTTTTGTAGTGATGGATAGATTTGTGTTATACAGGTAGAGATGGTTTCACGGGCATATACTTACTCATCTCCAATATCATCAAGTGGTATATATTATATATGCACAGCTTTCTGTATATCAGTTATACCTCAATAAAATTGTTTCTTTAAATATTCTAACTATTTACACCCCCCTCCAAAATATGTAGATAGATAGATAGATACTACCTCCTAAGCATGACATACTGAATGAAAATAGATCAATGGACATACAGATAGGTTCATTAAAACACACACACACACACACACAAAGAAACTTCCACTTCCAGAGCTAAGGGGAAAAAGAAAGGTGAGCAGAAAGGAACTTACAGGTAATGAGAGCCTCTCACTACAATGAAGCCATTGATACCCAACAATGAAAGATCCGAGGGGGGGAAGAGATTTGATGGAAATGTGATAGATGTGGGAAAAGACTAATAAAGCTTCTATTCTTCCAGAGACCCCCGGCCACTGAGGCACCAGGATGTAACATGGATTGAGCATCAGCTCCCAAGGGGCCAACAGGTCAAGACTGTCAGGAAATTCCTGTGGGCCAAACTAACAGATACATGGAGAAACTTCCATGTTAGAGACAGGCCAGTGAACAAATGAACAGCATCACGTAGACTCTTGGAGGGAGATTCAGAATCCCATCCTTCTCATTCCAGATTCCCAAGAGGCATTTGCACATGCAGCCGTGAAGGTGCAACATCATTACTGAACCACCGCTACGTCTGAATTTCAATTGAGGGGCAGTGAGAGATGGGATTCTGGTCCTCACCACCACGGCACTTAGGACATAAAGGGTGACAACTTAGAATCCTTGTGGCAGAATTAGAAAAAAGAGGAAGAAAATCTGTGGCTGATATACAGAACAAACTAGTGATTACCAGCGAGGAAAAGGAAGAGGGTAGAAGCAATATAGGGGAAAAGGACTAAGAGGTACAAATTCTTATGTATAATATAAGCTACAAGGATGTATTAAACAACGTGGGGAATATAGCTGATATTTTTGGAAAAACATAAAAGGAGTATAACCTTTAAAAATTGTGAATCACAGTATGGTACACCTGTAACATATATAAAAATTCTACTTCAATTAAAAACTTTTTAAATTCATGTATATATACATAGAGGCTTTTTTCTATACATTCCAGTAGTTTGTTAATAGACAATGAATCATATTATATACTCTGTTTAGTAACCTTTTATCATCTAATATAGAATGGATACATTTTCCTTTGCCCTTAAATATAGATGTATTATTTGTATAGCATTCTGTTGTGTAGAACTTATGGTTCATTTATTTAATAGATTATATCTGATAGACATTTAGGTGTCCACTTTTTTGGTATTACAAACAGTGGTGCAATAAATATATTTGTGGATTAAAAAAAGAAAGAAATACCTATGAAATGAAGGTTGTCAGTAAAACTATCATGTATACAAATGACAAAAGATCATCTACACATAAACACTATAAAAAATGAAAAAGTATGGAATCAGAGTTCTGACTCACTGAACTTTCAGTTAACCATAACTCTCTTTTTCTTATTTCATTTTTAGGGGGAAAAAGGATGGATTAGAAAAATAAGTGAAGGTGGAGTCAGAAATTTAGTCAAAGAAGGAGTCAGAACATACTTGACTTAATTTCCAGTACCTCCCGCATCTTTTCCATCTATATTCACTAGATTGTGAGTATCATGAGGATATAGGCTGTGTATTTCTGTCACTGCTGCGTCCTTATTACCTAGTGGAGTGTAGAGTGCTTCCTAGGAGTGCAATGAATGTTTATTAAATAAATGCTGACCCTTGTCCCACTCAAGTGTCCCCTAGATATTTAAGCATCAAAGGAATGTTTCAACTGTGATCATCATTGTCCAAGTCAAGAAAGTGAACGTGTTAGTTGCTCAGTCGTGTCCAACTCTTTGCAACCCTGTTGACTGTAACCCGCCAGGCTCCTCCGTCCATGGGATTTTCCAGGCAAGAATACTGGAGTGGGTTGCCAGTTCCTTCTCCAGGGGATCTTCCCAACCCAGGGATCTTTCCTGACCCAAGGATCCAACCCGGGTCTCCCGCATTGCAGGCAGATGCTTTACCATCGAGCTACCAAGGAAGGCGAGAAAGGAGATGCAGATGTTTTAGAAAAGCTTTTCAAAAATGAGATGTGGTGGATTCAAGATGGTCATAAGTTATTTGCAACCCTTCTCACTGAGAAGTGACTAATTCCTTTCCTTGGAATCTGTACTTGTTCTAGTAAACTTCCTGATCAATAGAATCTGGCACAAAGGATGTTCTCAGATGTCCAAGACTAGGTCATAGGAGGCCTTCTGAGTTACACTTGGACCCCTTGGAACATTCTTTCTATGCCTTAGCTGCCATTGAAGCAGTTCATTTCTCTATGTTGGGGAGAAACCACTTGTAGGTAGTTAGCAATCCTGACTGAGCCACTCTGCCAGCCAGACCCTCCAAGGCCCCAGAGAAATGAATGAAACCATTTTGGACACCCCCTGTTATGCCCCTCCAGATCAGAGATCAGAACACTTTCTCTACAAAATGCCAGATAGCAAATACTGAAGGCTCTGCAGGCCATTCAGTATCTGTCGTTCCTACTCTACTCTTATAGCATGAAGGCCATCATAGACAGTATATAAAAGAATGGTATATATATATGTATATATGGTATATATGGCATGATATATAACTTGTGAACAGAAAAAAAAATCCTAAAATTGGAAGCAATCTTACTGAAAAGTAAGTGATTCACAAAACGATGTACAAATAAATATATTATATATTGACCAAAAACATGTTCAGAGTTTATTGCTAAGTAAAAAGTTCAGCCTGCAAATGTTGTAAGCCTGTGAATTAGAAAAGCACATGCAGAATAATAAATATATTTTTAGTACTGTCTCTCTATTTCATTGAAATAAATGTGTGTATCCCCAAAGAAAATTCTCTGAAGGAATGCTCTCAAAGCTAATAAACAAAGAATATTGCCACAGATTTTCCAGATGAAGGACATGTGCAACAATTTCATTATCTCTGTTTTACATATATATTTTACTGGATCTTTACAAGGACATTTTACCTTTTAAACTGGAAAAATAGAAATTAAAGTGTGAAATCTGAAAAGGAAAAAAAAAGAATGGGCAAGGCTGTGTTCCAATAAAACTTTATTTACAAAGACAGTTGCCAGGCTGGATTTGGCCTGCAGGCCATAGTTTTCTGATCTCTGCTCTAGACCACCCCAAGTCACTTCTGTTAATGCTGCAAGGAACAGAAGAATTACCCAGCTGAGCCCTGCCCACATTCCCAGTATGCAAAATATTTTAAAAATGTAAGAACAACAACAACAAAAAGTAACAAATTTTGTTTTCAAGCTACTGAGTTTTGGGCATTTTGTTATCCAGCCATAGATAATTGAAACAAAAGAATTATTTCCTAAAAAATATGGGGGTGGGAGGGAGATAGAGATAACTCTCAGTCTATCCCCACAAGCACGACAGTTGCTAATGTCACATGTAAAGATGGAGTAGAGAATAAAAATGTTATCACTCAGGACTAGATTGTTCTAGCCAGAAGTAAGGAGATTTTAGCTAAGACTGAAAGAAGATGAGGGAAGGATGCAGAGAAGAGGAATAGAGGGTTGCGGGACATCCTTGATTCAGAACTCTGGGGGACAGAGGGCACCATTTATGTTATTTTCTACATGAACAGTGCCCCCTACCCCTGAAGAAGTTCTTCATGGTAGCCCTGGTTAAGAAAGAGCAGGAGGTTGTCTATTAAATAGGCTTTGGAGTCAGATGTATCTAGGTTCACATCCAGCTCCATATCTTACATAGGGCACAATCCCAAACAAGCTTTGTAATTTCCTTGAAGGTCACTTTCCTCACTTTAAATAGTCCTTAGTTCTGGTACTTCCCTGGTGGGCCAGTGGCTAAGACTCTGAGCTCCCAATGCAGGGGACCTGGCTTCTATCCCTGGTCAGGGAACTAGATCCCTCATGCCACGACTAAGAGTTTGCATGCTGCAACTAAGACCTGGCACAGTCAAATAAAAAATACAAATAACTATTTAAGTAAATAAGTAAATAGTCAGTCCTTAGTTCCTAAGGTGCTTGTAAGAATAAGTGATGTTCTAGAAGTTTAATTTGGTACAGGATAAGTGTTCAGTAAACAGAGTTTAAGATATATGTATTTGAATATATGTGTATGTGCATATGTGCACCCACACAAACATATATTTATAAATAAAGAAAAAATCTACAGGTGCAATAAGACACTGCTCAATGGAGCCAAGTAGGTGAAATCAAGGGTTTTTTTTAGAGCATGAGTTCATGAAAGTCATCAATCATGCCTGGAGCCTTCACTTAAAAATTGTGAGGCACTTTAACACATTATCTGATGTCAGTGTGCCTAGGAATCACCTTGGGGGTCTTTGTTGAAATGCATATCCCCTTCCTTCCTTCTCCCCTCCAAGAGATTCAGATTCAGTAGATCTGGGAAGGGATCTAGGGATTTGAGTTGTTAACAAACGCTCAAGGGTTTGTTCATCCAGGAAGTATTCTGGTCGCACTTTGAGAAATTTCTTTCTGTAAGCCCCATGCCATGAGGAAACAGCTCAGGGAGGTAAAGTGACTTGCTCAAGGTCATCCAGCTGGATGGTGGCAAAGGCAGGTCTATTTTTTTTTCTTACTACTTAAACTTTTTATTTTATTTTGGAGTTTAGCCGATTAACAATGTTGTGATAGTTTCAGGTGGACAGCAAAGGGACTCGGCCACACATACACATGTATCCATTCTCCCCTAAACTTCCCTCCCATCCAGGCTAGAGACAGGTTTTTATCCATGTCCTGTACTCTAGTCACTCAACTGCATCTGCCTGCAAACCAGGTGTGATGACTGTGGCTGCATTTACTGTACCCCCAGGTCTCCAGCCAAAACAGCCTGACTTTGGGAATCTTCCCACCCAGTCATCCTATGGTACAGATGGACAGGCTGAGACTTCCAGGGTGGCAAGCAGTCACCTACCTTCTGTTTGCAGAGAGAACAAAAGCCCGGACTCAGCCCAGCACACTTTCCTGTCCCCCATTTTCAGTCTTTGCACCAAAACAAAGGTTTGTTGCACACTAAACAAACCTGACATGAGTTCTGGTCATGGTAAACTGAAGCTAAGAGTGATCAAATCCCACTACTTCCCATTCCACTATGTATCTCAGCATTAATGTTAAAAGTGATGGAGAAGCAGTCATCAAAACCATCATGAAATCAGTCCTTTCTTGGTCTAGCAAAATCAGTCCCAACCTGTTGCTCTATCATTCCATGTTATGGTCCTGAGATCAGTCTAAACAATCCCTTTCTATAATTAAAAAATATATATATTCCACTGCTAATGTCCCCAGCTCCTTTTAGTAACGGGGCAGCTTCCAGATGGGATGACAGAGGCCGGACGTGTGAGATGGCTCAGGCCAGCAACACAATGAGCCATTACAAGTTCTGTTTATTTTATTTGGACAACACTTCTTACAAAAAGGGAATTAAAGACTGGAGTCTGCACCTTCTCAACTGTTCTGGACAATGCAAAGTCCATCCCTTTAAACACAAAGGGTTGTTTTGTAATAGGGCTGCAGACACAAACACACATATGTACATGCATCCCTCTCGACATTTATGTTATGGGTGGACTTTCTCCACCAAGTGTATATATTTAAGGCCAACTTCTATGTAAGTCTGGGTACAATAGAGAAAAGCACTCTTAGCCTTAATTTCTTAATCCTTAAAATGAGAAAAAAAAAAAAACAGTATCAACAAGGTTTTCATAAACAGTCAATAAGCATAAAGACTTTGCAAGATTTCAGGCACATGTCAAAGTGTTAGTCACTCAGTCATGTTCGACTGTTTGTGACCCCATGGATTTTAGCCTACTAGGCTCCTCTGTCCACGGAATTCTCCAGGCAAGACTACTGGAGTAGGTTGCCTTTTCCTTCTCTGGTGGATCTTCCTGATCCAGGGATCAAACTCAGGTCTCCTGCACTGCAGGGGGATTCTTTACCATCTGAGCCACCAGGGCAGATGTTAAATCAATCACACGTGGTCATGACAGCAGTAGCAACCTGGGGGCATGGTTATGAAATGCTTAGCATCAGGAATTAGACTATTTGGGTTTGTGATTATAGTTGCCACAGTTCTTAGCTCTGGAATTTGGAGGAAATGACTCAGTATTCATCCCCTCAAATGTAATATAAGGATGTTAATAATAGCATCTAACTTCTAGGATGGGGAGTTTGAAAAGAGTAATCCATGTGAAGTGTGTAGCCCAGAGTAAGTGCCCAACAAGTATTGACATCTAGTGCCTTTGTCTAGCTAATCTAGAAATGGGGCTCAGTTCTTTCTTTCTTTATTTTTGGTTGTGCTGGGTCTTCATTGCTGCCTGGGGGCTTTTCTCTAGTTGTGGCGATCAGGGGCTACTCTGGTTGCTGTGCAGAGTCTTCTCGTTGTGGAACACGCCTTCTGCATGTAGTGGCAGTGCCGTAGGCTTTGTTGCCCCAGGGCATGTGGAATCTTCCCTGATTAGGGATGGAACTCCTGTCCCTTGCATTGATTGGCAAGTGGATTCTTAACCACTGGGCCACCAGGGAAGTCCTTGAGTTCTTCTTTAAATGAGAAACCTGAAGTCTCTAGATCCTCCAGCTTATTTTCCATGTGGCTGGTTTGAGAAATCTGATCGGGTTGTTTCACTCAGTGCCCCCAAGAACCCCTGTCTCTCTTCCAACAGAGAACAGAACACCCAGACATCTGTCCCAAAAACATCCTAGGAGAATGCTAAAGCTGGGAGGGACCACGGGCCAAGCTACTCGGGTGATTTCCATACTTGACTTTGACTCAGAATCACCTGAAGAAGCCTGCTAAAAATGTAGGTTCACAGCACTTGGGCGGGAGATTCTGATTTCATTAGGCTAGTGCTTGGGAAATTGCATTTTAATGTCTTTGGCCCTGGTAATTCTAACATGGGGGTTCAATGATGGCCTTTTGGAGCTACTGGTCCAGTTTGGTTACAGCAGAGGAGGAAACTGAGAAAGAGAAGAACTTGTTCAAGGCCAACCAGTAGCACAGATGAGACTTCTTAACTCCAGCTTCGGAATCATCTAAACCCTCTTCTATATTTTTTTTTCCCTCTGGTTGCCCTTGTCCTGAGAACAAACGTGGGGAAAATCCCAGCCCCTTTATTCAATCTCTAGGTCACAGAAGACCCTGCAGTCTCCTGTGAGAGACCAGCTGGGTCTCAGTTCGTCGCTATATCCCCATTTTTACAGAGGTATGCCCTTTCCACCCACCTTTCTTCTTGCTTGAGCAGAGTTCAGAAAACAGCTAAAACCAAACTGAGGAAGAGAAGAAGAGTGGGCTTTCTTTGATTTTGGTTTTGGTTTGTCTTTAGTTTTTATTTTATATCGGAATATAGTTGATTTAAAACATCTTAGTTTCAGGTATACCACAAAGTGATTCAGTTGTACCCACACATGTATGTGCAAGCGTGCGTGCTAAGCTGTTTCAGTCGTGTCCAACTCTGTGTGACCCCATGGACTGCAGCCCACCAGGCTCCTCTGTCCACGGGGTTCTCCTGCCAAGAATCCTGGAGTGGGCTGCCATGCTTTCCTCCCATGTCTCTTATGTCTCCTGCACTGGCAGGCGTGTTCTTTGCCAGTGAGCTACCCGGGAAGCCCAACACATTTATCTATTCTTTATCAAATTCTTCTCCCATCTGGGTTATCACGGAGTACCGAGCAGAGTTCCCTGTGCTAAGCAGCCCTTGAAACTATTAGCAGACCTTTAACACTGGATGGACTCAGAATGTTTTCTCTTTTTTTTAATATTCAAATGGTTTTAATATCTCTGATTTCAGTGTCAGATTGAGGGCACTAGCTGGTATTTAACTGTATCTCTCAGGTGCAGCAGCTGAGTTAGATGGCTGTTAGACTTTCAATGGCTGGGCGCCACTCTGCGCTATCAACATCTTTCATCTCCGAAAGCCGCGAGACCAGGGCTCTTTCTCTGCTTTTTGCATGAGGTTATGCAGAATTTAGGAGCAAATAGGATTAATGTTTCAAAGCTTTAGGAGATACTTGGATAAGTACACCTGATAGTCTAGATTCTGGAGGCTCCAGAGACAGCGTTTGTGTGTATATACTTTATAGGGCAGACTTTGTTACAGCCCCCCTGATGGAGGTTCCAATCAGGACAGGAAATAAGATTGTATACAGAAACCCGGAGATGAACAGAGTATCTGGTGACAGGCCATTTTCCCAGCCACGCTGGCACGCTAGCAGACTGGCTGGGAGGGAAGAAGAGCTAAAAGCTCTGAGCGAGAGCACGACCTTTCTCTTGTCTGTTTGTTGACCTCTGCTAACACCTTGGTAATGAAGTGACACTACAGATGCTCCGTGAGTGTTTAGCAAAATTCAACTCATCTCAGTCTATTCAGTAGGGGACTTCCAATGCTTCAGGAAGGAACCGTGGGAAGCTGACATTGACAAGGCAGAGTCAGGAGACAGAGAAACAAGAGTGTGGTTGCTAGTTGCTCACCAGCTGTGTGACTTCGGGCAAGTTGCTTAACCTTTCTGAGCCTCGATTTATCTATCTATAAAATGGGGTTGATAATAGTGCCTCTGGATGTAGTTAGTTATGTGCTGTATGAAAGCCTTCAATAAATTGTTGCTGAGGTTTTAGTTATTATTATTTGGATGGTTCAAGATCCTAGTATCTTAGATGCCTATCCCCTAGATAAAGAGATCCTGCTATGCCCCAAAGACAATATTAATTTGGGTTTTTATGTTTGCAAGGGAGAGAAATTCAACTCAAATGGACTTAGTTCAGTTCAGTTCAGTTCAGTCACTCAGTCACATCCGACTCTTTGCGACTCCATGAACTGCAGCACGCGGTTCAATCTTTCCCAGCATCAATTCTTCGGCACTCAAATGGACTTAAGGAAATAAAAATATTCTCATAAAAATGTCTAGGAGCAGAGCTGTCTGTCTTTAGGTATGCTTGGATCCTGATGCTCAAATGATGCCATCAGGATTTAGTGTTTCTTTTCACAGTATGGAGATTCCTTAGAAAACTAAAAGTACAGTTACCATATGATCCAATGATCCCGCTCCTGGGTACACAGCCAGAGAAAACTATAATTCAAAAAGATGCATGCACCCCAATATTCATTGCAGCACTATTTACAATAGCCGAGGCATGGAAACAATCTTGAGGTCCATCAATAGATGAATAGATAAACAAGATGTGGCATATATATATATACAATGAAACACTATGCAGCCATAGAAAAGAGTGAAATAATGCCATTTGCAGCAACATGGATGGACAGAGATTATCATACTAAGTGAGGTAAGTCAGAGAGAGAAAGACACACACCATGTGATATTGCTTCTATGTGAAATCTAAAAAAAAATGATAGAAAGGAATTTATTTACAAAACTGAAATATACTCATAGACATAGAAAACAAACTTATGATTACCAAAGGGGAAAGGGGGAAAGGATAAATTAGGAGTTTGGGATTAGCAGATACACACTACTATATATAAAATAGATAACCAACAGGACCTACTATATAGCACGTGGAACTATACTCAGTATCTTGTAATAATCTATAAGGGGAAAGAAAAGAATACACATACACACACACACACTTATGATAGAGTCACTGATTTACACTTGAAGCTAACACAACATTGTAAATCAACTATACTTCAATTTTTAAAAGTATTTAAATTTAAATTTAAAAAGTGGTCTCAATAAAAAGTATAAAGAAATAAACAAATAAACTTCTTTGATTGATTACTCTAAAAAAAAAAAGAAGAAGAAACTATCTGAAGCTTCAGGGACAGTCCTTATACCTGGCTTCCTACCTGAACCATCCGATCACTCTGTCCAAGAGTGTTCTCTGACTTAGAGTATGCTCAGCCCAGGAGGGACATACAGGAAGTGCCAGGGAGTGGATGCCCCAGGAGCATCCCACATCCTGGGATGGGAGGAGGTGATGGATAAACACCCAGCTTCCTCACTCACCGTGGAAAAGCCTGAGATGTCCACAATATCTCTCAAAGACTTGGAGGCATGGAACCTCATTTGCCCTGTAGGACACCTTTTCTTGGCTTTCTCTCCTACCCTGATTCACTTCCCCACACCCACCCACTGCTTCCTGGGTTCACACCCCCAAAGAAATCCCTTCCACCCAAATCCTTGCCTCAGGCTCTGCATTCTGGAGAACCCAAACTGGGTCACTTCCAAATCTCATCATTGAGAAACATAACTGGGGCCACCATGTGGCCTGCCCATGTGAAGCCCATCGTTGCCCTCAGAAGAGATAGGCCCCTTATTAGGGAGCACAGGGTTCTCAAGCTCTGCCCCACTGACTACTCTGACTTCATCTCCTGTTCTCATATATTGTTCCATAGGCTTCTTGGAGTATCTTGAGGATGCCATAATGGATCCTGCCTATAAGACTTTAAACATTTGATGAAAGTGAAAGTGAAAGTCACTCAGTCATGTCTGGCTCTTTGCGACCCCATAGACTGTAGCCCAGCAGGCTCCTCTGTCCATGGAATTCTCCAGGCAAGAATACTGGAGTGGGTTGCCATGCCCTCCTCCAAGGGATCTCCCCAACCCAGGGTCGAACCTGGGTCTTCTGCATTGGAGGCAGATTCTTTACCATCTGAGCCACCAGGGAAACTTGAAGCTCTCTTTCTGACCCCATCATGCCCATCAACCCCATCTTGATCCAGTGAACTCGATCACTGACGATGAATCCAAGGATATTGTTGTCTTAAAACCTCTTCTTAACACCACCCCAAACCCCCAGTCTTGCAAGCAGGATTAAGTATTCACTCCTCCACTTTCCCCCGCAACATACCTCAGTCAGACTACCTGCTGCCACTGCAGTATATTAAATGTTTCCATGTACATCTTTCCCATTCGACAAAGAAACTCCCAAGAGTAATGATAATAATGTCTTCTTTGATCCTCAAATCATAGTACAAGAACGAGCACATTACAAGCAATTACACAATGTTTGTTGAATGAATGAAGAAGCAAATACTCTGAGTAGCTCAGGAAATCTTAACACCCATTCCCATCCCTCTGCCCAAACTTGCTTCCTAAAAAAAACCCAAGATTTTATTTTTTAAAGGGGCTCCAAATTTGATAGAATGTTGATGTGTTGAATGTGTATTTATGATCTTCAACCCACTGGCTGGGAAGCTGACCTAGAATAAGGACTATGAAGATGATTCATAAACTGTTAAGTATCAAGGAAACATGGTGTTGTTTGTATTACAAATAATGGCACAATTTAGAAATAACAAAAGTAAGAGGCCAAGTGCCTTGTCCAAGGTCATATGAGAAGTAAATAGGAAAGGCAGGATTAGAATGAAGTTTCTGACTTTTGTCTCCATATTTTCTACATATAAATAAGCATCTTCTTCAAGCAAGAAAGCCGTGAAAGCATGGCCACAGGTGTGGGAATAGTAGACAATTCAATCCCTGCCTAGAGTGAAAACAGAAGAATTAGAATGAAGTAAACTGTAAGAACAGCCACCATTTGAGTGCCTGAACTAGGTCCTTTATATACACTACTTGTAAGCTTTGTGATAGAATTTTTTATTGGAGTGTAGTTGCTGTATATGTCAGTTACAGGTGTACAAGATAGTGATTCACAATTATTAAAGGTTATGCTCAATTTATAATTTTATAAAATCCTGGCTATATTCCCTGTGTTATACAATATATTCTAAATTGTTTTTTTGGCTGTGCCGCAAGGTATGAGGGATCTTAGCCCCCCAAACCAGGGATCAAGCCTGAGTCCCTTAAATTGGAAGCCTGAAGTCTTAATCACCAGACCATCAGGGAAGTCTTCAATGTATCTGACAATAATTTTTGATGACTATTTCAGCTCCAATTTACAGATGAGGAAATGGAAACTCACAGGGGTTAGTTAGTTATCCAGTTATCTGAAAAGAGGTGAGGTTCAGACTCAAACCCAGAAATGGACCATCTCCTACTTCCAACACTTCTCAGAAAATAAAAAAAGCTGGTATTATTAAGCAACAACTGTGTCCCTCACACTTACTTTCATCTTCAGAATAATCCTGCAAGGTCACTTCGGTTATAATTTTCCCAATTTTGCAGACAAGGAAACTGTGTTTTCCTGCAAGGTAAAACTCAGAGACATTACTTTGCCAATAAGGGTCCGTCTAGTCGAAGCTCTGGTTTTTTCAGTAGTCATGTATGGATGTGAGAGTTGGACCATAAAGAAAGCTGAGAGCCAAAGAATTGATGCTTTTGAACTGTGGTTCAAAAGAGAAGACTCTTGTAAGTCCCTTTGACTGCAAGGAGATCCAACCAGTCAATCCTAAAGGAGATCAGTCCTGAATATTCATTGGAATGACTGATGCTACAGCTGAAACTCCAGTACTTGGGCCACCTGATGCAAAGAACTGACTCATTTGAAAAGACCCGCATGCTAGGAAAGATTGAAGGTGGGAGGAGAAGGGAATGACAGATGAGATGGTTGAATGGCATCACCAACTCAATGGACATGAGTTTGAGTAAAGTCTGGGAGTTGATGATGGACAGGGAGGCCTGGCGTGCTGCAGCCCATGGGGTCGCAAAGAGTAGGACACCACTAAGCAACTGAACTGAACTGAACTGAAAAGTCGCTTTCCCAAAATTAGAGATAGAATGAGATCTTGGTCCTTTTGGACAACAGAGGTCATTTCTTTCCATGCCTTTTCACATTTCTTGGTTCTAGAAGTCCATTAGACACACAAAGAGTGCTCTAGAAACTATGGGGACTTCCCTGGTGGTCCAGTGGTTAGGACTTCACCATCCAATGCAAGAGGTGGGAGTTCCATCCCTGGTCAGAGAGCTATGATCCCACATGCCTTGCGGTCAAAAAACCAAAACATAAAACAGAAGCAATATTGTAACAAATTCAATAATTTAAAAATGGTCCACATCAAAAAAAAAAAAAAATCTTAAAAAAAAAAAAAGAAACTACAAATCTCCAGACCCCATCCCTTGAAAGACTGATGTAATAATTGCCACCACAAAGAAACAAATGTGGAAACACATTATGGGGGTAAAGCCCAAGGAAAATAGGCTGCTTTTTCCAAGCTAAAGCGTAACGGAGAAATCCAAATGGATTTCTGCCAGTGTGCATCCACCATCTTAGTGCTGACAAGGTTGCAATTAAGGAAGTAGAAAACTAAGACCTCAGCTGGGTCAAGACAGCAGAGAGGGAACGTCATAAGAATAAAAATAAAGTATGAGCTTGCTTTAAGGTGGGGATTTCAAACCAGCTCTCTTGAACTGGTTAAGTAAGTGATAACAGAGCTACACAAATGGCTACTTGGCAGCTGTGAAGTGTGATGAATTTGTTCTAAGTTCACACACATGGAAAGACATCAAGGATGTGAAAAAAAGCAGTTTGTGAAACACCATGAAGAGTTTGATCCTGTTTGCATGTATAGTGTGAACTATGCTTTTTATACCATAGTACTATGTATAGTATTGTTTGTTGTTCGGCTGCTAAGTCATATTTGATTCTTTGTGACCCCGCGGACTGTAGCCCACCACGATCCTCTGTCTGTGGAATTCTCCAGGCAAGAATACTGGAGTGGGATGCCATGTCCTCCTCCAAGGGATGTTTCCAATCCAGGGATCGAACCCGCGTCTCCTGCAGCTCCTGCTTTGCAGGCAGGTTCTTTACTGCTGAGCCACCAAGGAAGCCCCTTTCTTCCTCCTATTTATTCTTAATTGCTTGAAAATTCTACAAACATATATTCATTTGTATCTGGATTCATTTGAAAATCAAATCAAATAATCTCTTGTCAGTATGCCCCGATAATCACCGATGGAGACATTTATAGGAGACTCAGGAGACATGAGTTCGGAGACGTGGAGACAGAAAGAGGAAAGTCTAAGACAGACTTCTCTGACCCTCCTCCCGGCCTCTGCTTTTTTTTTTTTTTTTTGGTCGGGGGTCACCATCTGTAGATTTGTTCTGCACAAAAATAAAGCCATCCATCTCCCTTACGTGGTGTCATGTAAGCTCAGGAAAAAACCACAGCACTCAAGGGGGGCTCCGGGTGGAAAAGTCACTTATCTGCCTCAGCCGGGTTCAGCGCTCCCCCGAAGGCATCCTCCCCTGGACTCAGGGGGTGGGTTTTGTTTATCCCCCTGGCACACAATGAAATGTCGGGAACACATGCTCAGGGTGAGGTGGGGCCTGACGAAGGTTAAAAATGGAACGGCGGCTTTGATCGCCAGCCAACACCAATGACGCTTGGGGTTGGGGCCAGAGTGAAACGTCATGTTCCCTTGTTGTCTCTACAGAAGGTGCAGACAGTCCCCTCCCGACTCCACAAGCAGACAGAGCCCCAGAAAGGAAAGTGGGGGGAAGGCTGCAGACAAAGAGAGCTAGAGGAAGCTGGCCTCCTCTGGGTGGGCCAGGGGACTTGCTCCACTTGCAATGGCAAGACAGCTCAGGATTTGCAATGGAGCCTTCGCTGGAGGGCCCACTGGAGAGATGACATGACAGAAGTCAGCAGGCCAGGCAATCTCGGCCCCCCGTCTGACCAATCTGTGGCTGCTGTTTTGTCATCACTTCCCTGCACTCTCGCTATGGTGCCCAGAATTCCTATTCATCTGCACCCTCTTCACTCAACCAGCAGATGTGTGCTGAGAGTCTGGACTGTTTCCAAACTGGGCTGGGTGCTGAGTGAGACAGTTGAGAAGTGAGGTGGGTGAGTATTAGAGGGCTTCCCTGGTGGCTCAGCAATAAAGAATCCACCAGCCAAGGCAGGAGATGTAGGTTCAATTCCTGGGTCAGAAATGATCCCCTGGAGGAAGGCATGGCACCCCACTCCAGTATTATTGCCTGGGAGAACATCCAGGACAGAGGAGCCTGGCGGGCTACAGACCATGGGGTCACAAAGAGTCAGACACAACTGAGTGACTGAGCACGCATGGATGGGTGAGTATAGGGTGCAGGAGACCAGTGAGGGTGGTAATCCAAGCTCGATGGGGGAGGGCAGGAGAGGAAGCCTGGAGAAAGATAGAGCTACTTACCCTGAAAATAAAAGTAGAATTGTACTGGGACTTCCCCTGTGGTCCAGTGGTTAAGACTCCACATTTCCATTGCAGGGAGTCCAAGTTCCATCCCTGGTCAGGGAATTAAGATCCTGCATGCTGCCTGATGTGGCCATAAAATAAAATTGAAAAATAAAATAAAAAATAGAAGTATACTGTGTAGAAGAACTGAGGGAAGAGTATCTCAGGTGAAGGGAGCAGCATGTGCAGAATTTCTAAAGAGAGGTGAAAAAGAGACTGGAGGAAATAAAAAGGCAAAATACTGTTGGGAGACATGAGAAAAACTCTCTCCAAATTACAGACTGCAACAAAAGCACTAGCTACCCGCATTCTTGGTTACTTTTACTATCAAGTGGACCACCTGCTTTTCAGCGAATTGGATGAAGAAATCATTATTCTAATCAGATTCATCACTTCTATTGAGCATGTCCTATGAGCCAGTGAAGGCTTTCCCGGTGGCTCAATGGTAAAGAATCTGCCTGCCAATGTAAGAGATGTGGATTTGATCCCTGGGTCAGGAATATCCCCTGGAAGAGGAAATGGCAACACATTCCAGCATTCCTGCCTGGAAAATCCCATGGATAGAGGAGCCTGGCGGGCTACAGTCCAAATGGTTGCAAAGAGTAGTACACGATGGAGCACACACGCTTATATATAATTGCAATAGTTCATAAACGTAGGATCTCATTGCATCCTCACACCAAAACAATTTACCAGTTGAATAATCTGAAGGCCAAAGAGGTTATTTAAACCCATCAAAACCATGTGGCAAGTAAGTATATATGGCAGGAGGGTGCAGGACTTGAATCTAGAGCTTCTACCATTTACAGCACTCAGTCTATTTTAGTAGAGATGGATTTCCTCACTGAGGTCCACTTGGGTGATTGAATCACCACTCCCATGTCAGAGATGAAGACTTCCTCATCCATCCCTCCACTCATTGATATAATCAGTCCATTATTTGCACATTCGTTAGCAGGTTCTTATCTCTCTTGCTCTACATTGCCTTGCCAATCTCTCAAACCAGCTTCCAGAATATTCTCACATTCCAGATGATCAGAGACTACCTTAGTCTTCGAAAACAAGATGGTACCTACCTAGAGCTGAAGGATTTTCTCTGCAGCTCTATTTCGGGTCGTGTTTCAAAGTTCACCCAGTTGCTTTAGCTGGTATTAGATAGCAAAGACCATTTTGGAAGTCCTCAATGGGCTGTGCTGTACTGTGGTTAGTCTCAGTCATGTCCGACTCTGTGACCACATGGATTGTAGCCTGCCAGACTCTTCTGTCCTTGGGGATTCTCCAGGCAAGAATACTGGAGTGGGTTGCTATGCCCTCCTCCAGGGGATCTTCCCGATCCAGGAACGGAACCAGGATCTCCTGCATTGCAGGTGGATTTTTTATCAGCAGAGCTACCAGGGAAGCCCAACCCCCCACTGTGGGCTAGACCTTATGAAATCTGAATATTATAAGATGTGTTAAGGTCTAAGTCATCAATTAGAAATTTTAGGAGTAGAAATAAACTTTGAGATTATCTAGTTCACCTTCTGGTTTCACAAATTAAATAATTAAAGTATAAAAATGAAGAGGCACCTTTCCTAAAAACATATAGATGTTTGATACAAAAGTTTGTCATATGATACTTGGGATACACTTGGTCATAATCAACTAATTCTTGTTTTTAAAAAACCTAATTATGGCTATTCAAACTCTTAAATGTTTTAGAGAATGAGGAGCTAAGCCTTTTTATTTTTCCTTTTTGATAACAGTAATGATAAAAATCTCCATCCTTTCTTCCCATGCTGCTGCTGCCGCCGCTGCTAAGTCACTTCAGTCATGTCCGACTCTATGCGACCCCATGGACACAGCCCCCCAGGCTCCTCTGTCCACGGAATTTTCTAGGCAAGAATACTGGAGTGGGCTGCCATTTCCTTCTCCCTTTCTTCTCATAAGTTTGTAGAAATATGAGAAGACTGTTAAGAGATTCTAATAGCTCCTAAACCTACTACGAGACAGAGTAGTTAATAGGCTACATCACAGCTATCACTTTGTAATGAAGATCTGAGATATATAGAGAAAAAAAAAGGACACATGCCTCCCTCCACCACTGAATACTCACATAAAGAATAGAAGGATACACCTAGACTCAACAATCATGTTAGAATGGGAAACAAACTTCAAAGAAGATTTGTTATCAGAGATTTGACATCACCTCTGAGTGTCAAGACATGATGGATGATCCGGAGCTAACAGGGTTTATCGTGATCATGGAATCTTCTAGATTAGAGAATTAAACTTGCAGATGATACCATTTAAGCTTGGGTCTTGAAGACTGGAGAAATAGGACATGGGGGCAAGGAATTCAGAGTCACTTCACACAGGGCATTTTCCCTGATCCCCAAAGTTAAGACTCCCTCTTACAAGCTCCCTTCCAGTGATACACCCTTCTTCATTGGACTCTATTTATTAAATACTCTCTGGATGTCTCTCCTTCCCAATGACCTGTCAACTCCCCAATTCCCTAAGAAACAACATCTGTCTGGTTTACTCTTGTACTTCCATAGCACTGCCTAATATGTAGTGAAACCTGTATGCAGGTCAAGAAGTAACAGTTAGAACGGGACATGGAACAAGAGGCTGGTTCCAAATTGTGAAAGGAGTACATCAAGGCTGTATACTGTAACCCTGCTTATTTAACTTATACACAGGGTACATCATGTGGAATGCCAGGCTGGATGAAGCACAAGCTGGAATCAAGATTGCAAGGAGAAATATCAATAACCTCAGATATGCAGATGACACCACCCTTATGGCAGAAAGCAAAGAGGAACTAAAGAGACTCTTGATGAAAGTGAAAGAGGAGAGTGAAAAAGCTGGCTTAAAACCCAACATTCAAAAAACTAAGATCATGGCATCCAGTCCCATCACTTCATGGCAAATAGATGACAAAACAATGGAAACAGTGGCTGACTTTATTTTTCTGGGCTCCAAAATCACTGCAGATGGTGACTGAAGCCATGAAATTAAAAGACACTTGCTCCTTGGAAGGAAAGCTATGACCAACCTAGTCAGCATATTAAAAAACAGAGTCATTACTTTGCCAATAAAGGTCCATCTAGTCAAAGCTATGGTTTTTCCAGTAGTTAGTCATGTATGGATGTGAGAGTTGGACTATAAAGAAAGCTGAGTGCCGAAGAACTGATGCTTTTGAACTGTGTTATTGAAGATTTTTGAGAGTCCCTTGGACTGCAAGGAGATCAAACCAGTCAATCCTAAAGGAAATCAGTCCTGAATATTCATTGGAAGGACTGATGCTGAAGCTGAAACTCCAATACTTGGGCCACCTGATGCAAAGAACTGACTCATTTGAAAAGACCCTGATGCTGGGAAAGATTGAATGCAGGAGAAGAAGCGGACAACAAAAGATGAGATGGCTGGATGGCATCACCAACTCAATGGACATGAGTTTGAGCAAGCTCTGGGAGTTGGTGATGGACAGGGAAGCCTGACATGCTGCAGTCCATGGGGTCACAGAGTCGGACATGACTGAATTGAACTGAGCCTTCCATTGTATGTATGTACTGCATCTTCTTTACTCATTCACCTGTTGATGGACATTTATGTTGTTTCCATGTCTTGGCTATTGTGAGTAGTGCTGGAGTTGTGGTGGACAGGGAAGCCTGGCGTGCTGCAGTCCATGGGGTTGCAATGAGTCAAACATGACTGAGTGACTGAACTGAACTGAATATGTAGCGTGTGTGTGTTAGTCACTCAATCATGTCTGACTCTTTGCAACCCTGTGTACCTTGCCAGGCTCCTCTGTCCATGGGATTCTCCAGGCAAGAATACTGGAGTGGGAAGCCATTCCCTTCTCCAGGGGATCTTCATGACCCAGGGATCAAACCTGGGTCTCCCATGTTGCAGGAAGATTCTTTACCATCTGGGCCACCAGGGAAGCCCTAACATGTAGTAGGTAATCCATAAATATCTGTAATATTCAAGACCAAATACCTATGAGGATTACACATGAATCGAAGGGCATCATCAAGGAGAATTCTAGAATTTTCTCCTCCACAATTTTAATACTGGTCTTTTGTTGAGTAGTAGTGCTTTTAAAAAAACTTTATCAGATTCTTCACAATTAACATCACTTTCTTGGTTTGTATAAAGCTAGTTCTCATGTACTGAGAGTTCACAGAAGGTAGCAGATAAACAAAAAAGCTCCTGGTTTCCTTAGCCCCAAATTTCTGGTCCAGGTGAAAAGAAAAAAAGATGTATCCTCTTTCACTTTGCCACCTGTTTCCATGAAAGCTGCTAGGCAGAATCATAAACTGTTCTACTATGTGAAGCTCATTTTCTCAGGAGCAACAGGTAGAAAGATGAAATCATGGAAGCCACTAGAAACAGGTCTCTTAAACCCCCAAATCTCAGAAGGTGGCATTCACAAAGAAAATCTGGAACAGAGCCTTTAAAGAAAAAAAAAGGCCGCAACCTGCTAGACAAGAGGCTGGACCTCAACAAACAAGGTCAGTGACTCTTACAGAGATGCCATTCAAAGAGTAACAAACATGACTTTCTTTGCCTCCCAGTGACAGTTGACACCACCCCACAGGCGCCTCCCTAGCAAGGAGCAAAGAATGGTGTCATATTTATTCTTCTGAGGCTAAGCCATCATCAACCTTTTTAAAACAATGCAACTTTAACACCCAAGGAATTTGGCTTCAGGGGAAAATCTTATATCACTTCTATTGTAGTCGCTGGGTGGCATGGAAGTACGCCAAGGGCTACAAGGGGAGAAAAAGAAAAAGAAGTGAAAAAAAAAATGGGGTGATTATCCAATAAAAACATTCCCAGCCAAATTGGGAGACAGGAAATTTACTGGTCTTTGGATGCTCCTTAGCTGGGTACATTGAGGGCTGGTACATAGTGAGTTTTATCTCTGCTGGATACTCTGTTGTCTGTAAAGAAGACAAGGAAGGGACTTGTCTGGCGGTCCAGGGATTAAGGCTTCACCTTCCAATCCCTGGTCTGGGAGCTAAGATTCCAGGAGCCTTGTAGTCATTAAACCAAAACATTAGAAAAAAAGAAAAAAGAAAGAAAAAGCAATATTGTAACAAATTCAATAAAGATTTTTTAAAATGGTCCACATCAAAAAAAAAAAAAATCTTGAAAAAAAAAAAGACAAGGAAAGCAAAGGAAACAGCCTTGGGCAGCCAGTGCATTCTCTTTACCAAGACACCCACAGAGCCGCACCTGACAAATCCGTCCTGGACTTTCATGCGCCACCGTTTTTACTGGATCAGATTGAGCCACCTCTCTTGGCTGTTATTTTTCTTCATGTTCCCTCCTGGCAAGATCGAACTCTTGGGTTGGCACAAGCACCATGATATCCACTCTCTGACACTTTCTGTGTTCTACATTGGGCAAGAAACTCTGTCATTTCTTGAAGTTCCACTGTTCCTGTCTATAACATGCAGGCAGGTGATAATCCCAACATCACTGGATTGTTTCAAAGATTTAAGGAAATAAATTATGTAAAGGGTCTGATATAAGGAAGAAAATATGTATTCGTTTCCTTCTTTTTTCCTCTGTTCCTTCCTTAAATCCATTTTCTCCTGGACTTTCCTGGTGGTCCAGTGGTTAAGACTCCAGGCTTCCAATGCAGAGGGTACAGGTTTGATCCCTGGTCAGGGAACTAAGATCCTACATGGTCAGGGAACTAAGATCCTACATGCTGCATGGTGTGGCCAAAAAAAAAAATTTTTTAAGTAAAATATAATAATGCTAAAAAGAGCTATTTGTGTAAAAAGAAAAACAAATTCTTATTAACTGACAAGAACAACTTGATAAAAATTATTTCAATAAGCCAAATCTGAAAGATGAATAAAAAAAGAATTTCTCTCTTTACTGTAAGAGAAGATCACAGGTCTGGGCAACTGGGCAACTCTAGCACCAACCAGCTAGAAAGTTCTCACCCTTTCTGTGGGACTCAATTTTGTGATCTGTACAATGGGAGACCTACACCCTGTTTTTCCTCCCCTTACTTCCCAGGGATCCTCTCCAGAACTCTGGACCCTCACTGAACACAGTCTGAAAATCCTGAAACTATCAAATCCCCAAATTCTTTCCAGCTCTGCAATTCTGAAGTATTATGATTTTACATAAAATTAATAATGATAATCATAACAATACTGAGCACGGAAAATCTGATGCAAAAAGAAGCAGTCATAGCACATAATCCAAAACCAAAGATAAATGACACCTTGGGTACTCATTTTTGTATTATCTGTGCTAAAATGCCTCTCTCAGTGGACACGGGTAATTAGGGGTTTCATGATGTGGTTTTGGTCAGCCTTCAGTAATTTGTACTTTTGCATTCACAACCTCAACCATGGAAATATCCCAGTTCCCAGTCATCTGACCTCACCTCAGATGTGAGGAATTATTGGCTGGAGCACTGAGAGACAGTCCCTATTACAAAATGCCTTTATATTTTCTATATAAAATGTCATTTATCAGAACACAGTTGCTGGTGCCCGAGAGTTTGCTCATCTATAACTCACAATGTGGGACTTCTCTGGTGGTCCAGTGAAGACTACAGTTAGAGACCACGCTTCCAATGCAGTGGCCCTGGGTTTGATCCCTGGTCAGGGAACAAACATCACATATGCTACGTGGCAAAAAAAAAAAAACAACTAGTAATGCATTGGCCCAGGATCGGGAGTGGGGCCATACCTGAATTAGTCTCCTCCTGATTTCATTATACACAAGTTCATTTTCCAAATGCAGCTAGTTGCTTTGGCATCTGGTTTGAAAAAGTAAAACAGCTCTGCAGACTCTTGTGTAAATAAATGGATGTACATTAGGCTGGACTTTGGGATACTAGTGGTACCCAAAAAGATGAACCAAGTCAAGGACCGGAGAACATATTCCTGGTTTGAGCCTTCAAGATTGGAGCATGCTACCTTCTTCTCTGGTTTGGGCAACATCGAAGAGAAGCAATGTTCTACCAGAAATTTTATGAAAAATTTGGTTGGTTACAAATGAAATTTCAACTGCAGATAAGGCAAGAGAATGAACGCCGACTCAGAAGCAATATGGAGGTGCTCAAAGTAATCAATCAGAAGAACTGCAAGACATATGCTGAATGTAGCACCTCAAAGTGAAAACAGATGGACTAATGTGTATTGATCTCCAATGGCTGTTGACACCCTTTTGAAAAAGAGGCAATAAAGGGCATTGAGGGAGTGCTTTAAGTGGAGAGAGGGGTAAACCATGGGGGATTTGAAAATCTGGGGCAAGGACTCTTTAGTGAACTCTGAGCTCCAATATAGAATGTCACCCTCAAGTCTTTTTTTAGCCAGCAGCTGGAAGGAAGCAAAGATGCCTGGGGGAGGTGTTTCCATCACCACCTTACCAATTTCTCTCCTCTCACATGTTCATTTGTACTCTTTCATTATCTCAGCTTCCCCAGCTCCCCAGCCTCTGGGTAGATGAACAGCAATAACAGAATAACCCTTTTCTCACAGGTGACTTGGGCAGGGTCTCAGCCCTCCTCCCAATAAATCCACTTTAGCTTTTCTTGTGTGTGTGTGTGTGTGTATGTTAGTCACTCAGTCCTGTCTGACTCTTTGCAATCCCATGGGCTGTAGCCCAGCCCCACGCAGGCTCCTCTGTCCGTGGAATTCTCCAGGCAAGAATACTAGACTGGGCAGCCATTCCCTTCTCCAGGGGATCTTTAGTTTTCTTAGAGGCTCTCTATTTGGTGCCTTTTTTTTATTGATACCAATGCATGCAAATGCTTTTATATTACGTTTTACATTTTAGAATCATTTTAGATTTACAGAAAAGTTGAAAAGATAATACAGAGCATTCTCTATGTCCCCCTCACCCGTTTCCCCTACTGTTAACACCTAACTCAACTTTGGTACCTTTATCACAAGGTAAGAAATCAATCCTGGCACATTTGTTATTTTTTTTTTTAATGGGGGTATAGCCGCCTTACAATATTGTGTTAGTTTCTACTACACAATGAAATGAATCAACCATATGTATACATATAGCCCCTCCCTCTTAAGCCTGCCCCCCTCCCCCCCGTCCCCACCCCACCCCTGAGGTCATCACAGAGCACCGAGCTGAGCTCCTAGTACTATAGCAAGTTCCCACGAGCTGTCTATTTTACAGATGGTAGTGTATATATATGTGTCAATCCTATTCTCCCAGTTCACCCCACCCTCCCCCTCCCGATGTCCACACTTCACTTCTCTATGTCTGCGTCTCTATTCCTGCCCTACAAATAGGTTCATCTGTACCATTTTTCTAGATTCTCTACATACACGTTAAAATAGGAACCACACAATTCAGGTGCCACAATCTCCCTCCAAGCATTCCCTGTGCATTTTATCATATCCCAGGGGCATTGCCACCTCCCTCCGCACTGAGGTTCCAGAGCTCTTGAAATGTCATTATTAAGAAAAGGACTAAAACGAAATAAAATGGAAACATTCTTTGGTCTCCTTTTTTTATGTTACATAACAAACTATGCCTTTGGTCTAGGCTGGTTGACTTACAGATGGCATGGGATCCTAAGACAGCCAGAGGAGAGGGTGTGCTGTTGCATTAGCACTTCCCAACTAGTAGAAAAGGCACCTACGACAGAACGAACAACAGGTAGTGAATGGAGTTATCCTTGTGGAAATCTTTAGGGATATTCATCACAGATGGTAACCATCATGGCCAAAGTTGGGTGGGAAAGAGATTTTGATCACACTTTTTAAAATATATTTATTTTATTTATCTTATTTTGGGCTGCATTGAGTCTTAGTTGTGGCATGCGGGCTTAGTTGTTCGACGGTATGTGGGACCTTAGGTCCATGTCCAGTGATTGAACCCTTTTAACTCCTGGACCACCAAGGATGTCCTGATCACACTTTCTGTTTCTATCCCTTCTTCCTATTTTTTTTCTTACCACTTCCTTGATGAGTGATACAAGAAGACAGTTTCTTTGGTCTTTTTGTCCATGGCTGTTTATAAGTATGGTCAAGTGGTTACTAATGGAACCACCAGGTATTTCCATGGGGGTGAGTGGGTCTTGAAAGAAGGTAGATGAGTTGGCCTGAGGGTTATGGGCTGTAGGAATGCAGAAGGGGGATGTATATCTGAGAGTTACATTGTTAACAAAAAGCGGACCAGGCTATAGGTACAGGTCGGGCAGAGGATGGAGAGGAAATCTTGGAACTTTCCAGACTGACAATACCCTCTAACCGGACTCAAACCATCCAGTCACCTCCCCCCATTCCAGACCCCCAGAGCTTATTTTATCATTTGCTAAATGTACAGAATCGCCACTCAATATTCAGGGACAAAGGTCTCTCTGGGCTTTCCTCCCTCCTCATCTCTCACTCAAGGAATTTTGCAGATAAATCACCACGTTAATCCCCTGGCCTGAGAGTTATGGGCTGTGGGAACGCAGAAGGGGGGTGCTGAAATGGGACTTGGGAACAGAAGGAAACCCTGCATGAGAAATGAAGGGTGAACTCACAGATGGGCAGCCCACCGTCAGGAGGGATCTTCCAGAGAGAGAAGAGGGTTGATCTCGGACAGGTGGGAACAGGAATGGTCAGTTCAAAACAATGTAAGGTGAACAGGCAGCGAGAGAGAGGGTTCAGGGCAGTGGGAAAGGGAAAGAAGGACTTGATTGCTTAAGAAGACCAGAAAAAGAAAGCTCTGTTCCAACTATGGGTGATGGTGAGGGGTAACCTTACAAGATCTGATAGGGGCCTCCAAACTTACAAAGCGTTTGCTTTCAGGATAAGAGATCTACGACCAATCACTCCAGAGACCTTTGCCAGACCTGTCTAGTCATCTCTTTCCACGTTGCCCTCTCTTTGACAATGAGGCTTGTAAACACAGCACCCTGATACAGAGGTGATGAGGACAACAGCAGACCCACCACCTTTGGTCCACAGCTATGGGTGCTTCTCCACTGATTTGCTGGTTTGGGCCCAGAAAGGCAGGAATTCTTGACTTTCCATCTTTACTGGAATTCTCTTCCATCACTGGTGTGTGGATGTGTGTGTGTGTGTGTGTGTGTCTAAATAACATGATGTTGTGCAGAAACATCATGTGTCTATTTTGTTGTTATTCAGTCGCTGAGTCATGTCCGACTCTTTGTGACTCCCTGGTCTGCACTACACCAGGCTTCTCTGTCCTCCACTATCTTCCAGAGTTTGCTCAAGTTCACGGCCATTGAAGCAGTGATGCTATCTAACCATCTCATCCTCATCTGACACTAGTTCAACTACTGAGAGAGAGGATGAAACAGATAGGGGAAAGAAGAGAGACAAGACACAGAGACATAGAGGGATAAAGTAAATAATCTAAACTGAACACTGCACACCCATTTTACTCAATGAACATCTTATGACGCAGGGAGGGCTTCAGGCATAAAATGTGCTTCTGTTGTTCCCAAAACTGGTCTAGTTCCCCATATGTCTCTCAAAGTGTGGTAATTTAATCTATTTGTCGAAGATAATTTTGGAAAAGTTAACAGTTTGGGATTAACATATACAGACTACTATATGTAAAATAGATAAGCACAGGGAACTGCACTCAATATCTTGTGATAACCTATAAGGGAAAAGAATCTGAAAAAGAATATATATACATATTTACATATGTATATGTATAACTGAATCACTTTGTTATTCACCTAAAACTAATACAACATTGTAAATCAACTATATTCTTATTTTTATAAAAAGATAATTTCATCTTTAAGAGATACTTCTCACTGATTTCAGACTAGCCCCACCATCTGTATGCTTGCTGGGGGCACGTAGCTGCGCATTGTGTTTAAAGGGGCATATGTGCAAGCACGCTCAGTCACTTCAGTCGTGTCCAACTCTTTGCAACCTTATGGGCAGTAGCCCTCCAGGCTCCTCTGTCCACAGGATTCTCCAGGCAAGAATACTGGGGTGGGTTCCCATGCCCGCCACCAGGGGATCTTCCTGACCCAGGGACTGAGCCCACATCTCCTGCACCTGCAGGCAGATTCTTTACCCACTGAGCCACCTGGGAAACCCTGAATGGGCATATACATGCTATGAATATCTACAAACACATGTGCGGATATTGTAGGTACTTGTTAGTGTAGTGTGTGAATAAATCATGTCTGTAAGTAGGTGTGTGTTCCATATACATTGCTGCATTATGTACCATGTATATAGATATTCTCTTTTTTTTACTTTTTATTTTTTAATGAGGTTTAGCCAATTAAATATGTTGTCATAGTTTCAGGCGAACAGTAAAGAGACTCAGCCATACATATATGTGTATCCATTCTCCCCTAAACTCCCCTCCTATCTAGGCTGCCACATAACATTGAGCAGAGTTCCCTGTGCTATTCAGTAGGACCTTGTTGGTTATCCGTTTTAAACATAGTAGTGTTGTATACAGATATTTTTTTGGTGATTGGGTATATCTATGCTGAGGGCAGAAGTGGACGGATTTAACACAGATAGTGGGACACTGCAAAGGACAGAAATTCCTGTGAAGCTCTCAAATGTGTTTTGTCCCTTTTTCTGAACACTCAAGTGAGTTTTGATAGCTGAATTTATTCTTTACTGCTGCCTAGAATTGCCCATTACGAGTGCAGGTGTGTATATGTATGTGCCTGTATGTGCATCTGTGAATCTGGGTCTATAAACTTGGACTTTCTTAATTATATTAGAGACTGACACCAAAGACTGTGACATACCCGCTAGATCTCCCTTCATAAAGGAAGGATTTTATTGTCACTGTTGCTTGGGAGTGATGCTGAAAGACGTCCTCTGGAGTCAGCCCTCTTTGGATATTTCCAAGATGGAAGAGGGTCTAGAGCCCACACTAGGTAACTGATCCACATCAGGGTGTAAGAGACCAGACTCCTCACCCCAACCTGGGACGTCTGTGAAGGACCCATCTGAGCTCCAGATGCCCCATGGGCTGGCTGAGGCCCTTCCTGGGCTCACGTCAAAGCTCAGCTTCTTTCTCCACCTAATCCTGGTTCCCTACCCTCCCTTTACAGTGATTGGCCCCAGGACATCTCCTTAATAAACCTCCTGCATGCTGATCTTCATCTCAGAGGCAGCTTCTGGAGAGGCTCACCCGCCATGACACAGCAGGAACCAAAGTCTGCAATCCCTGAGTCACAGTATGGAACGGATGCGAAGGGTCATCCGATCGAGCCTCCCTCCCCTTCATTCAAACTGGTTCCTTAGCATGGTTCTAAGCTCAGACTCCAAAGTCACATACGGGCGTTCAAATCCTACCGCTCAAAACAGCCGTGTGACAGTGGACAAGTCCAACTTTTCTGAATCTCATTTTCTATAAACTAAGATAATAGTAGTGCCAACAGTCCAGAGTTATGAGAATTAAATGAGATAAGGCAGGCAAAGCCTTCAGTCAAGGGCCCAGCACACAGTAAACACCCAATAAATATCAGCATCTTTCACTACCTTGTTCTGTGCTTGCTGGTGGGAAAATGTGTAAGCTAGAGTTTCTTGGGAGGCTTAACTATACTTGATAAATTAATCACACAATAAATGCCATACCAATGCTCCTCTTTGTCAGATTTGAAATTTTCTCAAAAAAGGATTTGGGCACCAAAATCCTGGCAGCTGAACAGAAAAGGATGTCTGTGCTTGCTGACACTGTCTATTCCTGCTACTTCTCCAGCTACAAGATTTAAAAGCTCTTGGGTAACCCAGACTCCCATTTAGCATAGTGGAGACAGGAAGAGAGCTGACAGAGAGATTAAGCCTTCAAATAACATGAAGATGCATCAGGAAGTGGGGAGAGGAAGTGACCAGGGGAGCAGTAACTCATTACATTGCAGAAGAAGGTAAGAAACAAGGTCCCTCTGTGGTAGCCAACCTCCAAGATGGGCCCCCAAGACTCTTGGCCTTTGCCATTCACATACTTGTATGCTCCCCTCCTCTGTTGAATAGGGCTGGCTTTTGTAACCAATAGGATATTGTGGAAGCATCAAAGGGTGACTTCCAAGGCTAGACAAGGCAATACCGCTTTCTCATCTCTTGGATCATTCATTTGGAAGGAAGCCAGTTGCCATGTTATGAAGACACTCAAGCAGCCCCGTAGAGGGGTCCACTTGAGGCAAGAAAGTGGCTCCTTCCAACAGTCATGTGAATGAACCATCTTGGAAGTGGCTCCTCTAACCACAGTCAAGCCTTCACATGAAACTGCAGCCCCAGCTGACATCTTGACAACAACCCCAAGAGAGACCTTGAGCCAGACTCACCCAGCTAAGCAGCCCAAAGTCCTAACTGACAGAAACTGTCAGATGATAAATGTTTGCCCTTTTAAGCCTGTAATTTGGGGGGTAATAGGTAACTGCTATATCATTACTACTTTTTTTAGAGAAGATCCAATTTATCCAAATTCACTCATTAGCTTGAAAGTGAAAGTGAAAGTCACTCAGTCGTGTCTGACTCTTTGTGACCCCATGGAAGCCCGTGGAATTCTCCAGGCCAGAGTACTAGAGTGGGTAGCCTCTCCCTTCTCCAGGGGATCTTCCCAGCCCAGGAATTGAAGCAGGGTCTCCTGCATTGCAGGTGGATTCTTTACCAGCTGAGCCACAGGGAAGCCCAAGAATACTGAAGGGGGTCACCTTTCCCTTTTCCTGGAGATCTTCCTGACCCAGGAATCGAACCAGGGTCTCCTGCATTGCAGGCGGATTCTTTACCAGCTGAGCTATCAGGAAGTCCCCTCATTAGCTTACATGCTATGAAATTGCCAATGTTTGACCATCTTAATCACAAAAAATAATGGCAGTTTCTATGTGGTACAATCTCTACAATGACCGAGGGAAGGACTCAAGGGTCTGGATAAACACCAGCCTGTTTATGGAGTGATGCACAGCGTTCCAATAAAGACCGCAGAGTGGCTGTGTTTCTGGAAGCCAGTGCCCTGCAAAAGGAACATCCTTCCAGATCACCTGCTTGCACTGGACCCTCGGGCAAGCAGGAGGACTTCAGAGGTCCTCCCAACAACTCTGTCTCTTTCTCGGTCTCACGGTGCTGTTCTTTACAAGCCCCCAAGTTCAACAAAGCTCCAAGCCCTTAAAAAGAAGTAGAAAGGCATCTTGCAACACAATTAGAGAGATTGGTTCGGGGGCCCCGCACACAGCACTCCATCCTGCAAAGCCTCAAAGGGTCCCGGGTGGACCATTTGCCGGCTTTCATTTCTCAGGGGCTGCTTCAGCAGGTGGCCACTAGCAGGTAGTCAATAGGGACCTTCTGGCTGAGGACCGGGGGCTCTTTGGAAAGGTCAAATCCAGGGGCCGGAGGGCACGGCTCAAGAGGTCATGAGGTCAGGACCCGTCACCGTGACAGATGAATCTAAGCCTGTCTCTGTCTCTCTCTCCCTCTGGAAGCAGGGCCAAGCCTCTTGAGACAGGAGAGGTTGGGGGGCAAGTGTTGGGGCCTCACAAAGAAAGCCGAGTCTGGTGTCTGGCCGGCACCTCTCAACTGGTCTTCATTAGGCGGCCCGACAGCCTCTCTCTTCTGCCGCCCTCTGTCCCTCACTGATGGGGCGCTGTCACCAGACCTCTCAACTGTTCCTCATTAGGTGAAACAGTGCGCTTTTGTCCTGCATGAAGCCTTCTTTGTTCTGCCAACCCAGCCAAGCTAGAAAGCCAGAAACTGATACAAAACAATGCCACTCTATCCTGAGGGGGACCCCCCCCTCCCCCTGGACGGACAAGGAAGGGCGACTTTCCATATCTCCCCCCCACCACCACCCGCCCCGGCAGATCCATGGATGTCTAGCTAAGATCACATTTGCTGGAGCAGGAGAAGCACGTTGAGCATAGACCGGTGGTTCGCAAACGTGGCTACACACGGGAATCTCCTGGAGATATTCTAGCAAGGCCTGGTCCCCATCCCCAGACCTTCTGATCTGATGGGTCTGAGCCATGACATCAGGACAGCAGGACTGGTAAAACCTCTGCACGTGACTCAAACGTGCAGAAAATTGGGGGAACTACTGGTGAGGCAGAGAACTTGTTCTCAACTCTCTGTGCCCATCTGCCACCTTGGCACCCTTTAAAATCAAGGGTGGTCCATAAAATAGGTCACATCTTGCAGGGCATGGTGACTCCATCGAAATGTCTGCCTGCTGGAAACAAGTAGGGAGGCCATGCCTGGATGTGCCCGGTGAAGACCAGCTGTATCAGAGAAAGCGCTGTGGACACAGCCAATGCAGCCACAGTGGAGTGTTTTAATACCGGCTTTCAACATCTTAAATCCTGCACAGAAATCAGATCTCTCCAGGACTCTGCCTCTGTTTCTCCTCTCTGATCCTTCCCACTTTGCCCTTGAGTTAAAACTCCACATCCTCAAAAACACAGCTGGTTCCAGCGAGCCTTGGTTGGCTAGAATCAGGTTGTCTAGCCAGCTCCCACTTCCAAGGTAATGCCGAAGGGTCTAACTATGCAAAAGCTACTGAGTTTTGTGAGCCCAATATGTCTCAGTACCCACTATTTGTTTTATAGGCTGAGTAGGAAGATGGAGTGTAATATCAAGACAAAGAACGACTGTCACCTCCCACCATAGCTGGCGGCAAAGTAGTTCCCCTCCCAAGGTCTACTAGTATAAGTCCCACCTCTTCTTGGCTCAGGCCTGAAATGATGACCTTACAGATTTATACAGGTTACAGCCTCCCATCTCTGTTTCTAGAAGTGGGTGTTAGGTAGTAGACATGGATTTCACAATTAAAAATATAGGACTCCCAGGAAAATCTGAATTTCAGAAGAACAATAAATATTTTTAAGTATAAGGATGTCTCGTGCAATACGTGAGGATACACTTAAAGTAAAAGTTCTTAGTTATTTATCTGAAATTCCAATTTCACTGAGTGTCCTGTATATTATCTGGCAACTCTGGTGGCTCAGTGGCTGAGACGTGTCCGACTCTTGTGACCCCAGGGACTGTAGCCCACCAGGTTCCTCTGTCCTCGGTCCATGGGACTTCCCAGGCAAGAATACTGAAGTGGGTTGCCATTTCCTTTTCCAGAGGAGCTTCCTGACCCAGGATTGAACCTGGGTCTCCTGCATTGCAGGCGGATTCTTTACTAACTGAGCCACCAGAAAGGAAAAGGTTAAGAGCTGTTGGCCTATGTGTGAATCTATTCAACTGATTTGCTGCCTGTTGAGCTTATGATAGTTTCTGAAGGAAAGGAATCTTCCAAGAGGGACAGGAGGGGATGTTTTTTACTTTGGAATGATGTTCTAGGAATGATTCTAAAGCCACAGCAGCAAATGGGAGAAAGAATGTCATGATTGATCAGCAGTGTCTGCTGTGGGTCTGGGATGGAGAATAAAGGCATGCAAGCCACATATTTACAACCACAGGTCAGATTTGTAATGATGTGTAATTAATGGAATCATTGAGGTGTTGAACTCAGGTGATTTTTTTTTTTTTTTTAAGGAAGTGGTAACCTTTTTTAAAGGAACATAGTGACCATGCTTTCTCCTTCTTGATCTTCTGATTTTTGCTCTTCCCGTGAAGCAGCTCTACTGATACCTGGTGGACTTAGAGGTAAAGAATCCTCCTGCCAAAGAGGAGACACGAGTTTGATCCCTGGGTCAGGAAGATCCCCTGGAACAGAAAATGGCAACCCACTCCAGTATTCTTGCCTGGAGAATCCCATGGACAGAGGAAGGAGCCTGGTGGGCTACAGTCCATGGGGCTGCAAAAAGTCAGACACGACTGAGGAACTAAACAATAATAACAACTGATGGTAGGCACCCTGTAGGTGCTTGACCTATGAGCCCAAACCCAACACGTCACCTTTCCTCCCACCAGGCAGATCGTGAGTCCCCTAAGTTCATGCAATGGCAAAAACTGATGAACCTGTAGAGAAAACTGCTTTTTTGAGGACATCATGTCATTGAGTTTTCCTGTTCACCCCGATAACTCACCCATATGCTGCCATTCTGCCACAACATTGAGAACCATGGCTCCTTCCCGGCGGCAGACATTGACCAAAGAGGAAGCTAAGACCCACCCTTGAATGGGAATGCCCACCTTTGTGCACATTCCGGATGGCAGAAGGAACCCATTCATCAAACTATGAAAACTGCCCCCCGCTCCCCAGGAAGAAGGACCATGAAGTGCTTGTAAATACATGCCTTTAGGTTTAAACAAATTGCATCATTATTTTTCTTTTTTTGAGGGGCCTCCATGTGAAGGAACTAGAGGCGTGCTTTGGTATTTGTCCCACACACAATACATGGCTGGGTCCCCTGCTGTTTCCGTATCTTCTGCCCAAGCCAACTGGCCAGGCCCATGGCCTTCCAACAGGAGAGGGGTGCCAATTCCTAGCATTCTATTTTCATATTGTTTGATGATAAAAATCGCTCCCGCAGGACGAATGGCAGTGAACAAAAACAGGAAGCAGCCCCCTGATTAGATAGGGACAGGGGAGCCTGTGGACTGAAAAACAAAATGACTAAGAAGATAAATGAGTGGACCATGGCCACTGCCATCCCCTTCCTGAACAGGCCGAGAATGAGAAGGAAGAAGAAATCGGGGAAGAGGTCAAGACTTGGGCTGCAAGTGGGGCTGAAGGGGGCTCGCCCTGAAGCATCCATGGGTTAACGCCATTGGGACAACCATTTGGTTTTTAGATACTTCCCTTGAAAATCTCTAAGGTGATTTAGCATTTTGCTTTGAAACACGGAAGTCCTTGGAAATCTGTGGTCTCAGTTGAAACTGAGTCAGCACCTATTATGTCATCTTCTTACTCTAGGACATGGGTTCTCAACTGGGGAAGATAATTTAGTTCTCCAGAGGATATTTGACAATGTCTAAAGACATTTTTGGTTGCCATGGTGTCTTTATTTTATTAAAAATGTGGGTCATACTAGTCCAGTGTCTTACTTGAATTGTCTGGAGTACCAAAGAGGTTCGAGATGAATCCTGGTCCATAGCCCTCCCATGGCCCTCAGTGAAAAGCCTGTAGGTCTTGTGCTCCCGGCCCCAGGCTGGTCCAGAGGCGGTAACCTGATTGACAGGAGACCATCCATATGCCGTTAGAAAAGGCTCTGTCCACCAAGACATGATTCAGCCATAAATCCTGCTCCAAGAATTTAGAATCAGTAAACCAACCTGCTAGTTGATAGGGGTCACCGGGAGTAGAGAGGTCATGATGGAGAGTGATTGAGGCCATAGGCCTAGCCACCCCAAGCAGTGACAGGTGGGGGCAAGAAGGAGAATGTGTTATCTATTTAAATATGCTCCTCCTGCTCCCACTTAGTCACTCAGTCATGTCCAACTCTGAACCCCACGAACTGCAGCCCACCAGGCTCCTCTGTCCTTGGGGGTTCTCCAGGCAAGAATACTGCAGTGGGTTGCCAAGCCCTCCTCCAGGGGATCCTCCCAACCCAGGGATCGAACCCAAGTCTCCTGCATTGCAGGCAGATTCTTTACCATCTGAGCCACCAGCAGTATGTATTTTAAATGGTTAACCAACAAGGACCTACTCTAGAGCACAGGGAATTCTGCTCACCATTCTAAGATCATCTAAATAGGGAAAAGAATTGAAAAAGAATAGAAAAAACAAATTATTTTTATTTTTAAATGAGAATGGCGAAGACTCCAAAAGGGAGCAAAGATGAGAGGGACCACAGGGCCACCCTGCCCCCCTCCCCCCAGGAGGAGGAATGATGGCCTTTACTTCCCAGTTCTCAACTCCAAATCTCTCAAAGTACCCTTCTCCTTCTTGTGTTGTGAGTCTGTTATCAATAATGATAATAATATTCTCTATTATTGAGAATAAGCTTACAATAAAAATCCCTTTAACTTGGATTTGTTTGGGTGAGCATAGATTCCTCAAACCCCAAAGAACCCTGATAATGTAGCTGTCCAGGTAGGTACCACCACAGAAAAAGGTCATTCAATCTTCAGGAAAGGGGACTGTGGGAATGATAAGTAGCTGAAAACCCATACTGGGCATCCCCAAGGTGGTAAACTGTTGGACTAACCTGAAGAGCATTTCCATAAAGGGTTAGGCTGTAACACACTTAACCTTCTCCCTTCTCCTAACAGACCTCAGTTCTATGAGATAGTTAATCTTTGGATGAAAGTAATATTCGTTCATTTCATGCCCCCTAAATGAGACACCCTAACTTAGTATGGCCCCACTAGGGACCAAATGATTATTTCTGCCATCTTGCATATAATATAAATTCTTGAATGGCTGCTAAACAAAAGTCAAAGATTACAAGGTGATAGTAGAAGAAGGTATAATGGAATCTTATTTCAGTCTGCCTGGAACTCCATGTCTAGCTGTCTTCTAGAAATAACATTCCCTCTTTTTTGAGAAACCCATTCTGTGAGGTTTTGATGGGCTGAAAATCACAAACTATCCCAGCCTCCTGTCCACAGGTGTAGGCATGCCACCCAAACTGGGTATCGTAGACTCTTATCCCAATGACCAGAATGAGTGGCATAAAAAGGAGGAGGGATTAACACAAACCAACCAACCATATTCCTTGCCTGGAATTTTTACAAAGATACTAGAGAAAAAAAAAAAAGAGATTTTCACTCTGGAGTGACCAAGTTAGTATAATATCAGCTTGAAACTGCCTCTGACCACACCTCTCCTTCTCCACTCCCTCACCAAAGAAGGAAATTCAGTTGCTGTAGAAGAAAATGAGACCAGTATAAATAGAGGAGAAATGGAGCTAAAAATGGAAAGAAAGAAAAAAATAAAAAGAGAGAAAGGGCAATTCATAGGGTCTTTATAGTCCTAAAACCAGGTCCATCCCTGAACTTCACAGTTAGATGATCCAACAAATTAATTTTGGTTCTTTCTCCTTCTTCTTTTTTTTTTTTTTTTTTTTTTGGTGGGTGGGGGAGGTGGGTGGAGCAGCACATACCCCCACATGTGGGATCTTAGTTCTTCAACCAAGAATTGAACCCAAGCCCCCTGCAGTGGAAGCCTGGAGTCCTAACTGCTGGACTGCCAGGGAAGCTCCCTTTTTTTCTCTTCTTTAATTGGGTTTCTACCATTTGCTACCCAAAACAGTCATGAATAATACAGGATGAGTCTGAGAACACTTGAATGAAAGAACCCAGGGATGAATTGTCAACTTCATTTTTACAATAATGTAATATTATAATATACTATTACAATAAAAGTCTCCAAAGAGGTCAGTCCCCCCTCATCTGGACTGCCATACACCCCTCCACCATAAAACAAGGAGTGTGAGGGAACACTTCTAGTGGGACTTTGTTGAGGGAGGAGGAAGGAAATATATATATTTAAAAAAAAATGGTCCCAGGGTCAAAATAATCAGTAAAATATTGAGTTGAAGAAAATGATTCTAGTTTCTTTATTATGATAGGGCTTCTCAGAACCTTCTATGTGTTAATTATACAAGTGGACCCTTCAAAAGAAAAATATGATCAAATGTAATATTTAGGGTCCTAGAGAAAGAAAGAGAGAGGGGAAGAGAGAAGAAAGGAGAGGAGGGGAGGGAGAAGAAAGAAAGAAAAGAAGAGAAAGCTTTGGATACTAGCCAAGAATTTGTAGAGGGGAGGGATAAATTTGCAACTGGGGATTAGCAGATACACACCACTATATATAAAAGAGATAAACAAGGACCTACTGTATAGCATGGGGAATTATATTTAATATACGAGCCTATAGTGGAAAAGAATCTGAAAAAGAATAGATATATATATATATGCATAAGTGAATCACTCTGCCACTCACCTGAAACACAACATTGCAAATCAATTACACTTCAATTTTTTAAAAAGGAGCTTATTTTGAGGCCATTTCAGGTTACTTCTCACACCCTGTCTCAATTCCAGAATGCCAAATGCATTATTTACAACAAACCATGCTTTACCCTCCGCTGACATTCGTGAGAAGGAAGAGGTAGCCTATGGGCAGGAAGGCCATGGAGCCTTAGGGTGGAGTGAGACATTCTTCTCCTTTCTTTTTTTTTCCCCGTTATTTCCAGTTCAACAATTTAGCAATCCCTCTGCGTCTGCTATGTACCCAGCACTGGATGACATGCTAGCGATACAGAAATAAACAAGACACAATCCTGATGTTCAGGAAATGCCAGTCAGAGAGACGGACAAATAAAGAATATCTCAAAACAGGGTGGATACCGTTAGGAGGGGAAGGAAAAGCTTCCTGGAGAAGAAGATGCCCAGGGTGCCAGGAAGAGAGCATTTGGAGTTTATGGGGAAAAAAATAGCCAAGCCCACTCCCAAAGCTATTCTCGTCTTAGAACTGATGAGTCACGCTATCCTGAGGACCCTCTTCTGAATGTATCGGTTGCTGCCCCTTCTCTTGGCCTTCCAAAAGCCACATGGTTCAATTTTGCTACAGAACAGCGATCAGTGGAAATAATTGACATAGATTAAGCTATGGGCAGGCTGTATAGATCATGGGCCCAGATCTAATTCCTGCCCAGTCCACTCAATTACACAGGACCTCCTTACTGGAGAAGCAGGTGTAGTTACTGTAAATAAGTTCAAGTTTGGGCACAGATGTCATTGGGTAACTGCATTTGCCATGCTTGGGTGATACATAAGGAAACCATCAACAGCAGGATCATTGAGCTTGCAGAGACCTGGCTAGTTTTTCCTGACAGCCTGGCATCTGAGTGACCTAAGGGTATACTTACTGATAAAACCAACCTGTGCGTGTGTGCACGTTAAAAGTCGCCTCAGTCGTGTCCAACTGTCTACGACCCTATGGACTGTAGCCTGAACTTAACCATCACTTTATTCACATCGCTAACTTTTCAACTGATAGGGAAATATGCACAAATAAATAAATGACTGTCTCTATCAACAAGACTGTAAGACAGGCATCGGCAAGCTTATGATAACTGGGATGCTGAGACCAGGCTAGGAAGGCAAAATGGAACTTTAGGGCTGGAAGTAATATTACTGCTGCGGGGAGTAAGGTTTACCAGCTGTGTGACCTTAAGCCAGCCACTCAACCTCTCTGAGCTTCACTTTCTATACCTGAGAATGGGGTTAATCATTCATTTCTATATTGCAGAGTCACTGTGGGTCTGACGTAAGAGAATAAAGGTAAAAATCCTTTCTATTGTGCAAAGTGCAGTACATATCAGAGTTATTGTGAGCAAAACACAGTGGCGGTGAGAGGTGGAGAGATTTGGTTAGACGGTTATAAGTTTCTAAGAAAATCTTCAAAATTATTCTGGGGCTTTCCTGGTGGCTCAGTAGTAAAGAATCCGCCTGCCAATGCCGGGGACATGGATTCAACTGCTGGTCGGGGAGGATCCCACATGCCAAGGAGCAGCTAAGCCCATGTACCACAGATATTGAGCCTGTGCTCTGGAGCCCGGGAGCCCCAATAGCTGAGCCCAGGTGCCACAGATCCTGAAACCCATGTGCCCTAGAGCTTGTGCTCGGCAGCAAGAGAAGACACCACCATGAGAAGCCCAGGCATCGCAACTAGAGAGTAGCCCCCACTCTCTGCAACTAGAGGAAAGCTAGGGCAACAACAAAGACCCAGCACAGTCAAAAGTAAAGAAGTAAATAAAATTATTTTTTAAAATGTATTCTAAGGGCACAGCCTCTAGTTATAATATGAATAAGATCTTGGGATCTAATGTACAGCATGGTGGTTATAGTTCATAACCCTGGACTGTATATTGGGTTGGTCAAAAAGTTCATTTGGGTTTTTCTGTAAGATGTAAAATGCTATGGAAAAACCCAAATGAAATTTTTGGCCAGCTCAATACTTGAAAGTTGCCAAGAGTATAGATCTTAAATGTTATCAACACACACAAAAAAGTAATGGAAATATATGATGTAGATTAAGTCACTTCCCCAAGGTTAGTAGCAAGCTAAGATGTGAATTATGCTTGATTTGGATCTCAAATTCACTCTACCATGTCTCCCAGTTACTTTCCTATTTTTGATCAACTTGCAGGAATCAAATGGGAATTTAGCATAAAGAAAATGTGGTATATACTTACAATGAAATATTATTCAGCCTTAAAAAAGGAAGAAGGAAATCCTTTCCCTTAAGGGGAAACATAGATGAACCTGAAGGACATTACACTAAGTGAAATAAACCAGTCCCCAAAGGATGCATACTGTATGATTCCACTTAAATGAGGTATCTAATATAGCCACTCAGAAGTAGAGAGTAGAATGCTGGGTGCCGTGGGCTGGAGGGAGTGGGGAATGGGGAGGGTTTTTTTTTTAATTTATTTGGCTCTGCCAGGTCTTACATGAGGCACACGGGGTCTTTAATCTTTGCTGCATGCAGGATCTTTAGTTGTGACATGCAAACTCTTACATGTGGTATGTGGGATCCAGTTCCCCGACCAGGGACCAAACCTGAGTCCCCTGCATTGGGGGAGCACAGAATCTCAGCCACTGGACCACCAGGGAAGTCCCTGAGATGCTGTTTAATGGGTATAGGTGTTCAGTTATCCAAGATGAATAAGTTCTAGGAATCTGCTGCATAACATCCTATCTGTAGTCAACAATACTGTATCGTACACTTAAACATTTGTTCGATGTCATATTCAATGTTCCTACTACAATTGAAAAAGGAGGTAATTTAGTCTCCCAAAGGACTACATGTTGAACATGAACTGAACTCTGCTAAACCCTTATCACTTCAACTGTTAAATGGGGATAAAACAGTAATTACCTTACAGAGTTATCTGAAGATGGAATGACAAAACCCACTCAAAGTATTTGGCACCTTGCCTAGAACATAATAATGACCCGATTAATGTTTGTTATTATTGTTTTTGTTATCATCATCAGAAACATCCTTATTACTCCAGTGCCCAGACATGCTGCCAGGAACTGCTGTTCCCCCATCACATACTACTTCCTTGTATCCCTTCCAGCCATCTAAGGCTGTACGATTGACAGGCAAGTCAAGACCCCCATTCCCACCTTGCAAGAAGGTGCAGTCAATCAACTCCACAATCTAATAAAACATGCAAGGGACCCTAGGGGGTTGAAAACTCTTTAAACTGAAAATCATCAAAACAGGTTTTATGTTATCATCTCTAACAACAATCCAGCTGTAATGTCAACTGTGCTTGTTCGTTTGTTCTTAGAACGAACGAAGCTTGAATCAAGTTTTGTCAAGTCTTCAGAGACTATCTGTAGATAGATAGATAGATAATATGACACCGCAATATGACACATTCCCTTCACATATCACTTTCTGCAGCAGGAGCATACAGAAGGTAATTTTTCAGAAATACTGGAGGGCTCCATCAATTTTCTGAAGAGACTCTCTTAATCCTTTGATTCACAAATCACTCTCTTTTGAAGCACCTGTCGTGTCAACTGGCCTGATGCTACCACATGCTCATCCATCAAATCCTTTGCTTGTAATTAGAGCCACTCTCCAGCAAGATTTTCATCCATTTTATGAAACCATGCATCTTTTACAAGATTTGCAATTCCACTTTGCAAGCATTTGCATCATATTTGCACCATACTATCGGATATCTCTAGCATCTGGCAACCTTTGGGGGGGTGCCCCACAAAGATGTTGGTGCCCTGGTGGACAATTAGGCTTGTATGAAGTGGAAGGGGGGAAAATGTGTGTAAGTGATGAGCTTATGGGCTTCCCAGGTGGTGACTAATGGTAAAGAACCTACCTGCCAATGCAGGAGACATAAGAGACACAGGTTTGATCCCTGGGTTGGGAAGATCCTCTGGAGGAGGGCATGGCTACCCACTCCAGTATTCTTGCCTGGAGAATCTCCATGGACAGAGGAGCCTGGCATGCTACAGTCTATAGGGTCACTGAGAGTCAGACATGACTGAAGTAACTTAGCATGCACGATGAGCTTATTGGTTATTTACCATATCATGACAACATTTGATTCTCTGCATGACTCTGTACAACATGAGCTCAGACAATGAATTCCCAGTTAATGAGATCTCCTAAACTTTATTTCTAACCCTTGAGTACACAGGATATCATCTGGTATATGCTACACTTAATCCTCTTGGCGTGAGCTAGACTAAGTTTCTGTCCACAAAAACAAATATTCTTAACTAAATCCTCCAGACACTTGAGCTCTGACACTAATTTTTTTTTTATTGTTTCATATGAAGTACTTAGCTCAGACTTGCTGGAATTGTGTAAATGTCCAAAAATTGAGTTTGGTAATATTCTCAGTAATAATTCTTAATAGTTGTACAGCTCTGAGCACAAAACAAAAGGGTGTTTATAGGCATGGGGGTCTTCATTACATAAGAATTTATTATCCAACTCTAACACAGTAATGAGGTTATATCTGGAAGCAAAATGCCATTTATAATATAAAGAAGAATTCATAAGTGGATGGCCACTTATAAAATTAATTCCCATGAAAACCTCATTCCCCACATAATTGACATAGTTGGTGACCTAGAGCAAATAATTTCACCTGTTTTGTCTTCTGTTGCCTTGGGTGTAAATTGCAGACAAAATTAGCCCACGTTGAAGATTTGTACATGAGCTGAGATGAAACATGGTAAAATTTTGCAATCAGAAAATTAAAGAAAGGAGAACCACAGTTGTCTTCCAATACCAGTTTTTCTTTTCTACTATATTGATAGGACAACTGGATTTTAGGTGGGTTTTTCCTAGCTCCTTTGCAGCTAGGTGGGAATTTATAACCATGGAGATGAGAAAAATGTGTGCAATTTCCCAGCCAAACCCTTAAGAAGAAGGGGCATTTCTTTTCCATCTTCATTGTCCTCTTTTCACGGGCTAGGCTATAGACTTGGTGCTAAATTACCTTAAAAAGTGTTGACAGTGAAAACAACTGAAGGATGATAAAGAAAAAAGAAGAAACCCGAGGGGAAAAAAATCCCAAGGTTCAGAGTTGTCACAGCAGCAAGCACAGATTTTTATGTGCAAGGGAAATAAGTATCTACCTCACGTAAGCTATAGGTATTTGGAATTGCTCCTCAAGCAGCTGAACTATATCCTACATAAGGTAGTAGCATTTTCTTTTTATCTGCCACACAATTAAATACACCATCATTATGCATCTTCCATGTACAAGACTTTAGAGGCAGTGTTGAGACAAGGCTTAGAATACAGGACTCTGACTCATGGGAAGGATAGGGGTAAAGGATAGTAAGGGAGTTTGGGATCAACGTGTACAACCCGCTACATTTCAAGTGGCTAACCAACAAGGTCCTACGTACAGCACAGGGAACTCTGCTCACTGTTAGGTGGCAGCCTGGATAGAGAGGGGTTGGGGGGAGAATGGATACATGTGTATGTATGGCTGAGTCCCTTCACCGACCACCTGAACCTATCACGACATTGTTAATTGGCTATATTTCAATATAAAATAAAAAGTTAAAATAAGAGAGAATATGGATTCTGAAAGAATAGATACATGTATACGTGTAACTGAATCATTTTGCTGTACATCTGAAACTAACATGACATTGTTAATCAACTATATTCCAATAAAAAATAAAAAGTTAAAAAAAGAAAATGGGTTCTGAAGTCAGGCTAACTTTCTCCAAATTCAGCTCTACCGCTTTCTGACAATGGGATAAGTGAAAGTGACTTGCTTAGCTAAGCTGCAGATTGCTAATCTATAAATTGGGTGTAATAAGCCTAGCTAACTCATGGGATTGGCATAAGGTTTAATGATATAAGGCATAATGAGATAATGCATGGAAAGCATCTAGGACCACAACATACCCAGCATTCCCAAAATGTTAGTTTTTATTACAGGGGAAGATGTTTGCAGGGCTGGAAGAAGACCTGATACTAAGTTTAGTCTGGGGCACAAAAGTTAAGGTGACACCACTATGGACTCCTTCATCCACATCTTTGCTCATCCACTAAGTGGATTTCCTTCTGAAATGTGAACTTGCTTTCTCCTTGGCAAATTCCCAAATTTTCAGATTAAAAAAAAAATTAGAAGACTGTGGTCTTTTACCCTTTAGACTCAGTTTTAATTTGGGAAATGGGTGTCAAGAGTATGGGTAAGACCAGGCAATAGTCAGTACCCACATCCTACCAAGAGAGTAAGGACTATGCAGGTCCCATCTACCACCTCTGCCAGCCATGAGCAGCTCCAAATCACAGAGAACTACATTTCCCAAGCTGCTTTGCTTTCTGGTTTCCTGGTAGGCTCAGTCAATGGTGGCAGGCTGGAGGGAGGGAGGAGGAAGATGCCATGGTATTTCTTACTCCACTCATCCACCCTGCTTTGGCAGCAGCTAACCAACCTTGGCTCCACGTGGAGGTCCTGGCACTTGGGCTCTCGTAACACAAGCTTCTCTTTCTGTCCCTTTTCCCTAAGGAGAGTAATGACTTCCTGCTCTTGGTAATCTCAGAGCGGCCTCATTTCCCCCTGTTTGCTTCCTTAACTCTTCCATCACCTAGGGATTCAATCCCCTACGTTAAATGCTCTCTGCTTGCAGGACCTTTCATGATGTCTACTTTCAGTCCAGACCCTCACAGATACAACATGGTAACTCCAGTGCTGAATACATTGCCTTGTATGTGTAGGGGATTCAATGCATATTTGTTGAATGAATACATACTCAGAGGAGGAGGATGCTAACATAATCCCTGAATTTGGTCCTCTGACCACTCTGAGGAGCTCTTTGGCTGAGAACACCTCTTATGGGATACTCACCTCTGGTCACAAAGTCTCCCAGCTGACAAAATCACTGAAAGTACCAAAATATTCATCTTTCAAAACCCCACTGATGGTCTCATCCCCTGAAGTACTAAATCCCATGCCCTTGGGTCCTGAATATGCAAAGGCAGGGAAGAATTTTCTTCTGGAGACCTTCTCCGTGTTGGATGATCCAGCTGAAAGCAGGATAGATAAATGGGATGGAGGAGGAGAGGGTGCAGGAAAAAAAAAAAAAAGTACCACCTCTCTGAGAAGCTATTTATCTCCAGACACTACTGGGGATCAGCACAGTATTTCAATATTTGTAAATATCTATTTGGCCCTGAGAATTCTCTCCCATGGAAACAGCTAATAAACTAAGCTGCCTGAGTTTATTCCTTCTGCCAAGGCACATTCCAGAGTCTGATTACATTTCTGTTTTATTATGGAAAAGAGGAGAGAGAAAGAGACAGAGAGCAAAGGATCACGGAGGTGACAGGAAACCCAGAGTTAGTCTTCCAGGTTGATGAGGTTTTTTTCATAGAGAGCCAGAAACACAGATGTACGTTACAATCAGCACCAGCCCTCTCCCTAAAACAGGAACTGCCCTCTTAACCTGGAATTCCAAATTGTGTCGTCACATCTGGCCAAGCAAGTGGCCACTTTACCAAGTCTCCAAACAGAGCCTGGAAGTGGTAGGTAGGTGGGACGCTCTCCAAGAGAGAGAAGAACTCCCAGGCAGTGTCATCACTGCTAATCTCTGTGGACCACGCTACAAGTGGCAAGGGGATATTTTCATTTCTTGTTTATGTTTGACAGTTAGGAAGCCCAGGACCCAAGAAGTGAGGTGGTTTCCATATGTCCTGGCTCATGCAGGTCCAAGTAGGACATGGATCCAACCCATATTTCATCGAACTATGCCACCCTTTCAAGACAATGCCTTTCCTCCAAATGCTGAAATGAGTAACCTAGAGTTTTTCTTGGGGATTATTTGACTTGCCTTACTAATTATTTCTTTCTTTCTTTCTTTTTTTTTTTTTTTTTCATTTTTCCCAAGCCAACAAGCCCACTTGTTCTGTGGTAACACTATAACTAGAATCACTTTTTTGTGTGATGGCACTATAACTAGAATAATGGATTTTTAGGCTTGGAGGTGTCTTTGAAGTTCAACCCCCTCTATAATATTAACAACAATATTTGGTATTTACCAAGGGCATACACAGGGCTGTATGCCCTGTTCTAAGTCCTTTGCCTGTTTTATTTCACACAGTAGCCTTGACTGAAGTGTTCCATAGAATGCTGGTTTCACAATATACTGCATAAGTTGAAGACTCCATGGTCCAAAAGAGTTTGCAGAAATGTGACCGACTGGATCCATCTCAGGGGTAAAAAAAATCACAAGATGTGCATGAACCTCTGAGAGACTCTGGAAAGTTCTGCAGTTATGAAAAATCATTGCATTTTTAAAAACAAGTTTCTTCCCAAACATCTCTGTCTGTGGACTCCTTATTTCCTGAAATCCAATTACCATCCTGCTCCCATTCTAAATCAGCAAGAAAGCTCCATCTTGTCTTATATGTTCCCTGACAAATGTAATTAAGATGGGGGAGGCCTCTAGCATCTTAGAGTTTTCAACAATCAGTCCTTAATGAGGAGTTGCTTAACTCTTTCTTAACTGGAAAAACGAGCGCTGGGAATCGCCCGCTGGGTTAAGAGGTTTAAGATTCTCTAAATGAAGTTTGCAAGTGGACAGATGGAAGGTCTGCAAACACATCGCTCACTCCTCACCCTCATCCAGCTCAGCCTCAGATGCATTATAATCGATATTTAAACAACTACAAAGGTGAAGGTTGACCCTGAGCGTCATTCCCCGCGATTCATTCCAGATATTATCTGTGAGGAGTAAACAGGCCCGTCCCGAAGTCTTGGCCACCCCGGTGTGATATCAAACAGCTGCTCCCAGGCCGTGGCTGCAGCGCCCATATTTCTCCGGCTGTACTTATAACAAGTTGAGCTTCCTGGTGGGGGTGAGGGGTGGGGGTTCTCTTTGAAGTTCAAGGGAGCAGTGTGTACAGTGTGTGTGGGAAGGAAAACAGATTTGTCTCTCATGGAGAACATCCTTTCCATGAGAACTGAAACTTCCAGGAAGAAGAGGTATCATTTAGCACTTCAAATAACAAAAACAGTTACAATAGTAACCCACATGGCGCTTATAAAGCTTTTACTGGTGTCAAGCTTGGTACTAGAAACTGTCTGACTTCAGTGCTTACTGGAAGGTAAGAACCACAATGCTTCCCTTTTTACAGATGGGAAAACTGAGGCTCAGGGGGGCTAAGTGACATGTTAGATGTCCCAAGACAGGTGAATGGTGAACTTGGGTTATAGTTTGGCCTGGGACAGATTTCTTAGTCCCCAAACTGGAGCAAGAATAGGTTTCTTGGCCAACTGAGGGGCAAAGAATGAGTTCTTCAAGAGGTCTCCCTACCCTGGAGAACAGAGACTGGAAGAAATGTGCGAAGTTCCAATGTCAGTCTCACCTCTCCAAGCAAGGGAGACATGCGCTGATGGTGGGGAGGGAGGGTCTGTGTCCTGGCAGCTGCAGGTCCCCATGGAGTTCAAGTTCACTATATCAGCTCAAGAGAAGGAAAGCTGGGGGTTGCAGGCATGGCAATGAAGACATGCAACACAAGGTCAAGACCTGCCAGATAGGATGGAACCTCCAAAAAGAGTGCAGAGGCACAGTCTGCACTTTCACTAGGCATCTCTCTCTGTGTGTGTATGTGTGTGTGTTAGTCGCTCAGTCGTGTCTGACTCTTTGCAACCCCATAGATTGTAACCCACCAGGCTCCTCTGTCCATGGAATTCTCTAGGCAACAATACTGGAGTGGGTTGCCATTCCCTTCTCCAGGGGTATCTTCCTGACCCAGGGATGGAACCCACCTCTCCTGCATTGCGGGTAGATCCTTTACCATCTGAGTTACAAGGGAAGCCCTGGTATAGTCTATGAAAAGATACATCTTTGTTGAGTGCCAGGTGCTCCCTGAAGGGACCCAAGAGAGAAGAGGTTGGACGTTGCAGCGTCTCTGACACTGCAAACCGTAGTTATTTTCACAATACCCTACGGGATACATAGGCCAACTTGTGTATCCAGGGACAACCCATGAGCACGAACCCCAGAAGGCAAAGATCATGGGGCCCATCTTGGTAGATGCTGACAGCACACACCTACTCTGTGCCACCGACAGTTGGAGGCATTCCTAGGGACTTCCCTGGTGGTCCAGTGGTTAAGACTTTGCCTTCCATTGCAGAGGGTGCGGGTTCAATCCCTGTCGGGGAACTAAGATCCCACATGCCTTGGGGCAATTAAGCCCAGAGCCAAAACAAAAGATATCAAATGCCACAATCAAGACTCGACAACACAGCCAAATTAATAAGGAAATAAATCTTTTAAGTTAGTTAATTAAAAAAATACAGAGTTCCCAGTCTAGTGGAGGTGACAGGCATTACTTACACAATCACACAAAGAAGCATGTGATCATGCATGAGCCTTGGAGCAAATTATATGATTCTCTTAGAATGTGGAATAGGAGACAGACCAGCTCTGCTAGTCAGGTGTCACCAGGGTTTTAGCTTCTGCCACTTATTTCCTATGTGCCTTTGAGCAAGAATTCAACCTCTTTTAGTGTCATTAGGCTCTGCTGGAAAATGAGGACAGGTCAATGGCTACGAGAATATTAGAGGACCCCAGGTTCCAAGATAGCTATTCCTGGGATGCATGGATACCAAATTAAGAAACTCTGAACATTTCAAGAGAGTATTTTGGTGCAGACAGATTCTTTCTTAAGTCTTCCTTGGCTAATGTTTGTCATCGCATCTGTCAAAGGTCTTCTGTGTCAAAGATCATTCAATAAATATTTATTGAGTGTCTATTATATGATATGGACTTCCCAGGTTGCTCAGTTGTAAAGAATTTGCCTGCCAAAGCAGGAGACACAGGAGACATGGGTTCTATCCCTGGATTGGGAAGATCCCCCAGGGAAGGACATGGCAACCCACTCCAGTATTCTTGCCTGGAGAATCCCATGGACAGAGGAGCCTGGTGGGCTACAATACATGGGGTCACAAGAGTCAGATACGACTTAGTGACTGAGCATGCATGCATACATTATGTGATCTGACCCCTAATTCCCTGAGCCAGGAACTACATGAGTGAGCAAGACAAACAGACATCCCCATCCTCATGGAGTGTATGATCTATGGGATGGTCAGCATATGGTGGAGGATGAGACTCAGTCAACGTGGCCAAGGTTTTCACTGAGGGTGTTCTGACATCACAGTGGATCCCCTGTATTACTCAGCAGAGTCGCAAAACCAATCAGAAACTCCAGCAATGGAAAAACCCTGAACAAATCACCTTGCTCCCATGGCAGCCAAGGGACAGAAGAATGCATGGACAGGGACGTCTCAGGGCAGTGGGTCAGTCCCCTGATATTTTAACAAACTGTCGGGGAGCCACACATCCCACCTTAATCTCAGCCCTGATGAATCCTGGTCCCTCCTCTTGTTTCCTCAATTTCTCCCCGACTAAGGTCAAGCCATGAACATCTCCTAGCTCAAAATTCATAAATGAATCTCCCTAGACACTTCCCTGGTGGTCCAGTGGTTAGGACTCCGAGCTTCCACTGTGGGATGCATGGGTTTGATCCCCACATGCCATGGGGAAAAAAAAAAGTGACCGTCCTTAAATTCTATTCGGTAAGAAAGCGCTCAGTGATACCTGTTATGTGTTGAATTGTATCATCCAAAAACTACATGTTGATGTCCTAACCCCTGGAGCCTATGAAATAGGGTCTTGGCAGATACAATCGGGTCAAGACGAGGTCATACTCAAGTGGGATGGGCTGTAACTCAATACGACGGGTGTCCCTATAAGAGGAGGGAACTTTGAGCACAGAAGTACCCAGGCAAGAAGGCACAAGAAGCAGAGATTGAGAGGTGCAGGTGCAGACCAAGCAGTGGAAAGGCCGGGCGGCCACCGAGAGACGCTGGCGGAGGCGCCGAAGGGTCATTCCCTGGAGCCTCGGGAGGGGGCACGCCAGCCAACCCCTCAATCCCAGACCATAGCCTCCACACTGGGAGAGCATACATTTCAGTTCTTCTCAGTCCCCCAGGTCATGGTTCTTTGTCACGGGAGCCCCAGGAAACAAATACCATACCCAAATTTTGGAAAAGAGCTTGAGATTGATTTTTCACCCAATATTTCTTTCCATCTCACTAATGAGAAAACAGAGGAGACCCAGAGACAGGAAGGCACAAAACCCAAGGTCACCCAGGAAACGTGTACCCAAGCCAGTCCTGATCTCCCAGTCCCCAGCTTGGAAGATACTGGGTTTCTTCTTTTTTTCCTTTTTCTTCTTGTCATCACCTGGCCCCAGTCGGTCTTAATGCTGCTATCATTTATTATTTCTGCAAGAAAGAAGAGGTTTGGGAGCCTGTGTGTTTTCCAAGTCCACCAGGCGGTCTGTTTTTGCTGGCTTTGCATGAAAACGGCCAGGCTGTTGGCTCCAAAGGGTGATGGGCTGACTCGGGTTGTGACGTGAGTTGTAAGTACAATGACAGACTACTCCGGGAACAGCGCTGGGCACGGTCTAGGGAAGTGGACTAGAAAACCACAGCGTGTCGAGAGTGTCTACAAGCGCCATGCGGTTTCCTAATGCAACTCTCTACCAGGGTGCCTGCGAGCCCAGTGGGACTTTCAAAGCCTCTGTATCATTGTTTGAAGGGGAGGAGGGGGGAAGGAGGAGGAAGGGGAGAGTTGAGTTTCTGCTTAAAGGCCTCCAAGATTCCATTTTAAGATATATAATTACAGCTTTTCATGCCAGTTCCAATTCAAAGGTGCAGAATTTTTTACATGCCCCTAAAGCATGAAGGCAGATAACCTGGGGGACAACGGGAGATGGAATCAAGACGAAGCCATATCCGGCAGTCTCTAGGGGCCAGAACCAGACTGAAAGAAACTAGAGCTATGAGTCAGCCCCTTGGAGACAGCCTGGAGGTGGATACACAGTCCTCCCCTTACCTCCAGCCACAAGGTTGACCTTAAGGAAACGAGACAGCGTGAACCTTCTTCGCATCCTTGTAGCCTGAGCCTCTCGTTGGAGACTCTGGGGCACTGCTCTAATTCAGGACAACTTGGGGGTCCCCTTGGCAGGCAAAAGGCAGGCAGTGTGCTGAAGCTGACCTTGACTTTGAAGTCAGCAGGGGCCAAGCTGCAATCCTAGATCAGTGGCCAATGTTCCCTGGGACCAAGTCAATTCACCCCTTTAAACTTCGGATGCTGCATTTATAAATGGGGTAGTGATACCTTCCTTGAAGGGTTATAATGTGTAGCCCAGGAACTTTCATTGTGGACCCTGAAATTGGACCATGAGGGGAGAGAACTCCCTGGTGGTCCAGTGGTTAGGACTCCACGCTTCCACTGCAGGGGTCATGGGTTCAATCTCTGGTTGAGGAACTAAGATCTTTCATACTGCATGGTGCAGCCAAAATTTTTTTAAAGACCACCATTGGGGACTTCCCTGGCAATCCAGTGGTTAAGACTTCACCTCTGAAAGCAGGGGGTGCAGGTTCAATCCCTGCTTGGGGAGATAAGATTCCACATGCCTCATGACCAGAAAACCAAAACATAAAACAGAAGCAATATTGTAACAAATTCAATAAAAGACTTTAAAAATGGTCCACATCAAAAAAAAAAAAATTATTAAAAAAAAACACTAAAAAATATCCACCAGGGGATACAGACGCAGGCTCCCCACTCCTGCACTGTGTCTGGAAACTCCCCTGGAGAAGGAAATGTCACTCTAGTTTTCTTGCCTGGAGAATCCCATGCACAGAGGAGCCTGGCAGGCTACAGTCCATGTGGTTGCAAAGAGTCAGACATGACTGAGCAACTAACACTTCCCCCTCCTGCCAGCTGGAGAAGCTTTGGGAAGATTCCCAGCTCTCGGCGGCCCAGTCTTCTTCTCCCTGGCTCGGACCTGCGGTGGACAATATGGGGACACACCCATACCCTCCCCACACCATTCCCATGCAGGTCAACCCAATGCGTCCAACTACAAGCGCCTGCAATTCTCTGTCCAAGGAGTTTCCTTGGTCCCAGGGACCCACTTGACCCGCACATGGCACAGATGAGGGGTACCAGTAGTTAAGACCCCTGGAGGAGCACTCCATCCACTACTAGGATGGGCTGGAGTTGACACATAACTACCCCCAACTTCCTGCCTCTCCAATGAGACAACTCGGGTGTGTCTGATGCTATCTTCCTGAAGATGCCCCATAGAAACTTCATCCCAGTTGCCCTCTGTAGAGATGCTGATATTACTGAGCAAGGGGGTGGCTTGCCCAACTTCTTCCCTTTCTAGTCTTACTTTCTTACTTCCTTACACAGCCTCTTGCGATCTCCCAAATTAACCACTCAGACTCAAGTCCTACCGTAGCGGCGTCTGTAGGATCCAGGTTCTCAGCACTACCTCACAGAGACCTTGTGAGGATGAAATACATGATTAGATGCAAAGTTCTTAAAACGGTGTCTGCCACATAGTCAAGCCGTGATTAAGTTAGTCTGTTATTATGAGGTTTGGATTAAGCTGGCTCACGGTATGTATAAAGTATCTTCCACATAGTAAGGAAGCACTTGAAGATGGCTGTGTCGTCGTACAGAGGTGGAAACCGAGACTCAGAGATCCTAAGGAAACTTCCCAAGTTTGCATTCAGTAATGGGTGGGGTTCAGGTGGGACTCTTCATTGGTCCTACTCCTCAGAACATCTTTCGGGGAGGGGTGGGGGGGGGGAGAGGCAAGACTGTGGTCACGAGGACAAAGGGTTATGTGCACCCCAAGCCTCACTTTCCTTGGTCTATGGAGAATCCAGGAGCGTGAACAAAGACGGCTTTGGAGCTGCAAGCCCTGCAGATAGGGGCATGCAGAAACAAAGCCATGGCTCTAAGTCCTGGCCATTGACCCTTCCCCCAGCTATCCATTATTGTGAACGGGAATTTTATGCACCCTCTACGCCAATCACCTCTTCAATTACCTCTTGTCGGGGGGTGGGGGGAGGGAGAGGCCCGGTGGCATCTGATGTCACATGTGATTTAGGGTAAGTCACACTTAAGAGGGCATTTGAGGTTAAAGAACAGGGAATTCTGGGCCTGTTTATAAATCAACAGGCTTGAGGTTTTCATTATTCACCTTCTAGAGCATGGAGCAATATGACTCATTGGATCATAAAAGAGATCAAATAGCTCTGTTGCTAATAATTCTTTCCCTGACCCATTCTCTGGCACATTTGGTTTGTAAACAGAGTTTTAATGGCATCCCTTGGACATAATAACATCATTTCTTTATAGCACCTTGGCCGCCTCGCCACTCTTGGCTGTAATCGGGTTTAGGTTTAAATGTCCCTCATTTGTGGGCACTAATGTTGTTTGGTGTTTTAAGAACTACTTAAGGCCAGGGAGATTGCCCCTTGAAAGGCTTGAAGCAGCCCCTTTCAGAACACAGCACTCTAGCGAGCCTGGTCTAGAAGCCACAGCCTTCACCCCAAGACCATCCTTGGGACCCCGAATGCTGAGAGTCACAGTTCCTTCCCCAGCCCCACATCTCCAGGGAACATCTTCCTGCGAGGGGTCCTCGGCGACCTCGAAGTTGGTCCCTCAAAAGTGTCGGGAATGTCAAATGAGCTCCTGGCGCCCCATCTGGTTTTATGGGTAAGACAGGATTGTTCATTAACTCACCATCACACGCAGAGATGGTCTGAGTTTGGAGGCAATAAGAGGGCTGCTTGGTAATCATGGAGCGGCATAAGGAAGGGAACAAGAGAAAAGAGTGGATGGGTCATTAAAGAGATGGAAAATCCCCCTTAGCACAGCTTTTCCTGAACTTTCGTCCTTTCTGTACCGCTTGACAATTTAAGCCAGATCTGAGCACTTCTCTTATTATTATTTACTTGCTGTTTTTCTGTTTGTTTAAATTAACTCACTTTATCCACTCTTAAATGCTTGCCAGAAATAAGAGGTAACCATAAAAAGGAATATGGGCCCACCATCCCTAATCCCAAACCCCAGAACCAGATGTTTCAAAATTCAGAAATTTCCAGAGAGGTTACGCAACTTGTCCGAGGGCACACAGTTGTAGATCTAAACCATCTCCCAACCCCAAAGCCTGGGACCTTTGTCCTCTGTGAGAAAAACATAAACTGAAAGATACATGTAGTCCACGCTTTCAGCCTGGGATGCCACCTATGGAAAGGAGGGAGCCTGCAAAACTCTTGGATGTCAGCGAATTCCCAGGTCTCTCTGGACACCAGATGCTACACACCTGGTCTCTAGTGCTGAGGTCGTGCTAACAGGTGGGACCCTCAAAATTAGTACCTGGAGGGACGTCCCTCTTTTATCATTCCAGGAAGAGGAAAAAGAGAATCTGTTTTCAGGCTGCCGTGCACTGCAGGGCCTGGATGGCATCTGGGAAAATCAATCCTTCTGGAAGGAAATAAAGCAAGACAGCCAGGTTTCTGGGATTATAGCTCTCTCTCACCTGGGAGCCTTCTGCCAAATGACCCCAGGGAAGACTCAGTCCAATGAAAGGCAGGCTCCCTCTCCAAGGAAAACTCGCTTCTGGGGCACCCAGGAGAGAAGCCATTCTTGGGGGAGGCAGAAGAGGGCAGAGGAAACCCCAGGTAACATGGATAATAACAGCTCACCTCCGAGGCACCTTTCATCTGGTGCTCTCAAAGCCATTTACCACCACCCAGTTAATTTTCTCAACATCCACTACGCCATCGGCCCCACCCCTCAAAGGTGTCATTATCGTTCTTTTATGAGCCAGGCAACTAAGAGGTTAGTTGGCTGGCTCAAGGCCACAAAACAGTTGTAAGGCAGAAGCCAAATTTGGGATGATTGCCTTCCTCTGATCACAAGGAACTGGGAAGAAAAGATTCATTTGTTGGAGGGGCCCTGATTGCCACTTTTCGTTATTCATTCATTCATGTATCATTCATTCCCCTATCCCTCCATCCACTCATTCATTCGTCCGTCTATCCATCATTCCCTCTTCCATCCATTTATTCATTCATCCACTCATCCGCCCATCTCCGCTCACTCATTCATTCATTTGGCAAGCCTTGACTGACACCCTGCCATGTGCCTGGCGCTATACAAAGGGCTGAGAACTAAAACCATAACCAAGACAGAGTATCCACCACCATCTAGAAGTTCTCCAAATAATTTTTTTTCCATTCCTACTTTACAGTCTACAAATATATTTTCTTTCACAGATTCTGTGAAACAGAGGTGTTTATTTCAATTTCCCAGACGAAGAAACTAAGACCTAGGCAGGCCAGGCCACTCTGCGGAGATAAGGTCTAGACCCGGTGTTCCTGGATCCCTTCTGGATTCGGCGGCACCCTTATTAAGCCAGTCCTCCTAGTTCCTGGGAAAATCCCCATGGGGCCTTGATTAAGTGAAGGGCTTTGCTTATCCAGCAAAAGGGCCTCTTACCAATAACCTTTGAGTTGGCTAATGAAATAGCTAGATTGATGAAAATACTGGATTGGACTTTCATGAGAGCATGAAAATAAAACTTTATACCAGAAAAACAAGTCTGATGAAAATGACCAGGGCATTCAAATGTATGAGTTAAACCATCAGGTAAGGCTGGAGGACGGAAGAGTTTTTCTAAGTTCAATGTTGCCAATCTATCTTCCTTCAAGTTTCTTTTTTTTTAAACCAAGGCTCATTTCCTGCTTTCATTTAGGTATTCGGTAAGCACAGAGCTAAGGGCTAGAGAGAAACTTCCCAAACAAATCCTAAGAAAGTTTAAAACATATACTGAAGGAGTATTTAAATTATATCATTTTCTGATTACAAGGAACTGTGTTGAAGGGGTGCCTGATTACCACTATTAGTCATTCATGTATTCATCACTCATTCATCTATGCATCTACCCATTCATTCATCTATCTGTCCATCATTTCTTCCTTCCATCCCTTTATTCATTCATCTATCCATCCTCCCATTTATTCATCCATTCATCCATCCTTCTCCATAGCTTTGAAATGTTCCATGATATAAAAATAAATTCTAAAAATGATCAGCTCCTGACAAACACTACCTAAGTCACAAGATAAAACTTCACATCAACAGTAATTAATACGTACCCTTAAAACATATACATATGCAGTCTTGATAGGTTTTTGTGATGAGAACAGCAATTCATATCTTGCATGGCCTTCATCACCCAAAACCCATAACCCTAGTCTAATCACAAGAAAAACATCCAACAGACTCACACTGAGGCACAGTACTCCTCAGAACTTTCAAGATCATGAAAAACAAGGAAAGTCTGAAAAACTGTCACATACAAGGAGAGTCTAAGGACACATGGTGACTAAATGTAATGTGGTATCCTAGGTGGAATCTTGGGACAGAAAATGGTTCATTAATCGAAACAAAGGTATCACACTCATATAAGATGTTAATAGTAGGGGAAACTGGGTGTGGGGTCTATAGAAACCCTCTGTACTATCATCACAGTTTTTCTGCTATTAATGAGAAATGATTCTAAAATTAAATATTGATTTAAAAAAACAATCGTCTGCATATAAAAACCACCTTATATATAAAACTGCTATATAAAATGGATAATTAATGAGAACCTACTGTGTAGCACAGGCAACTCTACTCAAGGCTCTGCGGTAACCTAAATGGGAAGGAAATCCAAAAAAGGGGGAATGTATGTATATGTATGACTGATTCACTTTGCTGTGTAGCAGAAAAGAACACAACATTGTAAAGCAACTATACGCCAATAAAAATTAATAAAAGATTAAAATTTAAAACAATCATGCGTCACTGAACAGAGTAATGAAAAGAGAAGCTGAACCACGAGGGAAGAATTGCTTTTTGACTTTCAGTTACACAGATTATGGCTTTCTGAGACTCGGTGGACATGGCTGTGTAAAATCTATCTATCACCCAAACAAGCATGCTAAGTCTCTTCAGCTGTGTCTGACTCTTTGCGACCTTATGGATGGTAGCCCACCACGCTTCTCTGTCCATGGGATTCTCCAGGCAAGAACACTGGAGTGGGCTGCCATGCCCACTTCCGGGGGATCTTCCTGACCCAGGGATCGAACCTGTGTCTCCTGTGCCTCTTGCACCTCAGGCAGATTCTTTACCACTGAACCTCCAGGGAAGCCCATCCATCACCCGTTCATTCCCTTTATAGGTAGCTATTGAATATTTTCTGTTTCACATTTGCTTGATCTCCAAGATCTTGGGATACCTAAACTGTTGACCATCATCATCTTTTCAACTGAGGCAAGAGTATTGTGTTGGTGTGAAGCCATTCTGGGTATGCTCAGCCCATCTTGTTATGCCCCTCCTATTAAATCCTTAAGCCCCAGCCAAGCAAGGGCTGTGCATCAGTGGAATCCCAACATGGAAGGACAGACCACCAACAAGGAATGAGACTGAGATTTCCCTGGTGGTCCAGTGGCTAAGAATCTGCCTCCCAATGCAGGGGACATGGGTTCGATCCCTGCTCTGGGAACTAAGATCCCACATGCCTCAGAGCAACTAATCCCACACACCACAACTAGAGAGAACCCTGCACCCCCCAACAATGATCCCACGTGCCACAACTAAGACCTGAAGCAACCAAATAAATAAGTAAATAATGAGAAGGGCTGCACCGCAATGAGAAAGCCTCACTGCAACTAGACAGTAGCCTGCACACAATGATGAAGAGGCCACATGCTGCAAGGAAAACCCAGAACAGCCAAAAATAAAATCATAATTAATTTTAAAAAATGGAATGAGGCCACAAATCTTTGCAAAGACATCATGACCCATTTCCTCTGCCATCACTAGTCAGACTTGATATTGGGGTATCGCCTGCCCTGGTAAATATTTCCTGAGTCAGCAGTCACCATGGAACCTGCCAAGAGGGAAGTACAAGGAATACTAAATTAGGCACGGCATAGCATAGGTCTCTGAACAGCCCTTGGCATTGCGGTAGCACCTTTCATCCAAGGAATCACAAAGAACTTGTCCAAACACTAATTAATCTCTCCCACAACACCCCTGCTATTACTAAGCCCATTTTACAGATGAAGGAAAAAACACCACATGATGTCAGTTGAGCAATGAGTTGGTGGTTCAATCCCCAACCAAATGGCCGGCTCTGTTGGTAGGAAGGAAGTAAAGTCCAAGAGAGGGAGAGCTGGGCGCTCGTAACCAATAATAGTTTCCTCACCACCTGGAGAGTCTCGTAGAAAACACAGTGGAACAAAGAAGTTCTAGATTCAGACAGATTTGGCTTTGGGGACTGTCACTTGGCCATTCACATGCTGTGTGACTACAGGGAAGATGCATAACCTCCATTTCCCCAAACGTGAACTGGAGAGTAAACATGACCTTACAGAGGACTGGGGCAGGATTCAGAGGACAGCATAGATATAGCCAACTGGCAACAAGTGGAAAATGAGATTTCTACTGGAATTTGATGTCTGGGAACCTCGCTTGAGCTTTAAGCGTGCAACTGAGGGGCAGGGAGACACAGTGCTCCTGGCACAAGTTCTGTGGTGTGGGGCACAGGTGGTAAATCTGAGGAAGAGAGTTTTAGGAATGGATAAGGGAGATCAGGTAAGGTTTGAGCAAGCCCACAGACATCAGCAAAGAGGGGAACTCTGGGAATGATTCCACCATAAGGAGATTCTAAAGGGCAGCTGTTGAGAGGAAAGAGGGGTTTTTCATTTGGTATCAATTCACACACACACACACACCCCTAATGCAAGAACCCATAGGTGCTCCAAAGAGTGGTTTTTATTGTTTTTTGGTTTCTTACATTATAACTTTTAAAAATTTACTTATATGATTGGAAATAACTACAATATTGTGATGGTTTTTTGCCACACATCAACAAGAATCGGCCATAGGTCCCCTCCATCCCAAACTCCACCACCACCTGCCTCCCCACCCTATCCCTTCCAGATTGTCATAGAGCACCAGCTTTGGGTGCCCTGCCTCATGCATCAAACTGTCAGTGATTTCCTATTTCACATAAGGTAATGTGTATGTTTCAATGCTGTTCTCTCAAATCATCTCACCCTCTCCTTCTCCCACGGAGTCCAAAAGTCTGTTCTTTACATCTGTATCTCCTTTGCTGTCCTGTACCTGGGATCACTGGTACCATCTTTCTAGGTTCCATATATACGCATTAATACAAAGGATTTGTCTCTCTCTTTCTGACTTACTTCACTCTGTATAATAGAATCTAGGTTCCGCCACCTCATTAGAACTGACTCAAGTGTGTTCCTTTTTATAGCTGAGTAATATTCCATTGCGTATAGGTACCACAACTTCTTTATCCATTCATTTCAGCTAGTTTTAAGCAGTCAAAAACAAGGGCAAGGTGGAAGCTCTTCTCCAGGTCAAATGCTCATGCCCCAGGGCTGGTTTCAGACGTTTTCTATCCAGGAGAGAGTGAAGTGCATGATGGCCTGGGACACCTTCCTCTTGATCACTGTACACAGTGAACTTTCCACTCAGACTCTGAAAAATAGGCTCCTTCTCTCTCCCATCTCTCTGTGCAGTGAGTGCCCTTCCCCTGGGTGCTAACAGCAGCCACCTCTCATCTCCCGAACCCCCATTCCCAGAGGACCACATGTGTCAGCAGTTCCCAGACTCAATGGAGCATGGAAGGAGGGCAGGAAGGGAGAAGGTAAATGCCACACAAGTTTCAGAAGAGACCCAGATCACCAGCACCTTCACAGAGTGGATTTCAATAAATGCTCATTAAACTATACTGAGTTTATAAAAAGATCCCTTGCTCCACTACCTTCAAGAACTCGTCTAGGAAATCTTGCCAGGCAGATCTCCAGAGTCAGTGGAGTACTAAAGGAACTGAGAGCAGAAAAGCAAAGTCACGGGACTCCCCTGGCAGTCCAGTGGTTAGTACCTCCTCACCTTCCAATACTGAGGTTTCAGCTTCCATCCCTGGTGGAGGAGCAATGATCCCATATGCCTTGAATCCAAAAAAACCAGAATATAAACAACAGAAGCAATATTGTAACAAATTCAAAAAAGGCATTGAGAAATGGCACACATTAAAAAAAATCTTTTTTAATTAAAAAAAGAAAACTCAAAGTCAAAGGGACCAGCTGAAAACAATGAAAAAAAAAATGGGAAAGACCAAGGAAGCAGCTAAGGAGAAGAAGGCAAACAGCAAGATCAGCTGGGATGTGAGCAGGAGAGCAGTGCATAAGAAATAGTAAGGTAGGAGGGGAAAGTGTCCTGATCCATAAGATAAGATTGCTATGAGAATGAAATAAGACAATGCTTACCATGTCCTTATCGCAAAGTCTGCTTGGTACTCAGTTCAGTTCAGTTCAGTCGCTCAGTCGTGTCCGACTCTTTGAGACCCCGTGAATCGCAGCACGCCAGGCCTCCCTGTCCATCATCAACTCCCAGAGTTTACCCAAACTCATGCCCATCGAGTAAGTGATGCCATCCAACCATCTCATCCTCTGTCGTCCCCTTCTCCTGCCCCCAATCCCTCCCAGCATCAGGGTCTTTTCCAATGAGTCAACTCTTAGCATCAGGTGGCCAAAGTATTGGAGTTTCAGCTTCAGTATCAGTCCTTCCAATGAACACTCAGGACTGATCTCCTTTAGGATGGACTGGTTGGATCTCCTTGCAGTCCAAGGGACTCTCAAGAGTCTTCTCCAACACCACAATTCAAAAGCATCAATTTTTTGGTGCTCAGCTTCCTTCACAGTCCAACTCTCACATCCATACATGACCACTGGAAAAACCATAGCCTTGACCAGACAGACCTTTGTTGGCAAAGTAATGTCTCTGCTTTTTAATATGCTATCTAGGTTGGTCATAACTTGCCTTCCAAGGAGCAAGCGTCTTTTAATTTCATGGCTGCAGTCACCATCCACAGTGATTTTGGAGCCCCGAAAAAATAAAGTCTGACACTGTTTCCACTGTCTCCCCATCTATTTCCCATGAGGTGATGGGACCAGATGCCATGATCTTAGTTTCCTGAATGTTGAGTTTTAAGCCAACTTTTTCACTCTCCTCTTTCACTTTCATCAAGAGGCTCTTTAGTTCTTCCTTTACTCTCTGCCATAAGGGTGGTGTCATCTGCATATCTGAGGTTATTGATATTTCTCCTTGCAATCTTGATTCCAGCTTGTGCTTCCTCCAGCCCAGCGTTTCTCATGATGTACTCTGCATAGAAGTTAAATAAGCAGGGTGACAATACACAGCCTTGACGTACTCCTTTTCCTATTTGGAACCAGTCTGTTGTTCCATGTCCAGTTCTAACTGTTGCTTCCTGACCTGGACAAGGTTTCTCAAGAGGCAGGTCAGGTGGTCTGGTGTTCCCATCTCTTTCAGAATTTTCCACAGTTTATTGTGATCCTGCTGCTGCTGCTGCTAAGTCACATCAGTCGTGTCTGACTCTGTGCGACCCCATAGACGGCAGCCCACCAGGCTCCTGTTCCTGGGATTCTCCAGGCAAGAATACTGGAGTGGGTTGCCATTTCCTTCTCCAGTGCATGAAAGTGAAAAGTGAAAGTGAAGTTGCTCAGTCCTGTCCGACTCTTAGCGACCCCACGGACTGCAGCCCACCAGGCTCCTCCGTCCGTGGGACTTCCCAGGCAAGAGTACTGGAGTGGGCTGCCATTGCATTGTGATCCTAGTTTATGCTAATAACCAGTAGCATAACATGTGATTGTGCTCAGTCGTGTCCGACTTTTCGTGACTCCATGAACCGTAGAGCCCACAAGGCTTCTCTGTCCATGGACTTCTCCAGGTAAGAATCCTGGAGTGGGTTGCAATTTCCTTCTCCAGAGGATCTTCCCAACCCAGGGATTGAGCAGACATCTCCTGTGCTAGCAGGTGGATATTTTACCACGGTGCCCCCTGAGAAGCCCAGTAGCCTAACATAAACACTAATAACTGTTGGTACTGGGGCTTCCAGTGTTCTGTTGCTGCCGCAGCCCAAGTAAAGGCTTAAGGTGCATTAAAAGGTAGTTGAGGGAGCACAGGCCAAGCACACAGGAGTTTCAGGGCAGTGAAATGATCCTATAATGAGGATACAGGTCATGATACATTGGCCAAAACCTACAGAATGTACAAGTTTAAGCCAAAATGGAAACTCTGGGTGATAGTGATGTGGCAATATAGGTTCACTGATTATAACAAATGTCCCACTCTGGTGGGGATGTAGTGGTGGGAAGGCTGCGTGTAGGAAGGAGGGGAGCAAGGAAAATAGGGGAATCCTCTGTACGTTTTGTTCTTTTGCTACTACTCTACTACTCTAAAAAATACTAGTACTCTAAACTACTCTAAAAAATAGAACTTTTTTTTTTAATGGAGGAAGGTTGAAATGGAACAGATAGGATCTGAGTAAGTGAGCTACACTCTCATTCATAGGCTGAGCATTCATTAACTGAAAACCTACCTAGGCCAGGCATGGTGTCCAATGTGGATGTACAGATGGCATCAAATGTAGGGGGCTGGGGTGCAGACAGATGCTCACCCATTCACAAATAAATAAGCAGGGTTATTGGAGAGAGTGACAAGCACTATGGAGAACATAATAGGGTGATGGTGGCAGAGAATGGTGACCAGGTGGGGTGTCACCTCCCTGTCACTTCAGGGAGGGCCTCTGAAGAGGTGATACTGGAGCAAAGACCCAGGTGATGAAAAAACAGTTGGCCATACAAGAGCTTCTTCCCAGGTGGTGCCAGTGGTAAAGAAAACCTGCCTGCCAATGCAGGAGACGTAAGAGACATGGGTTCTATCCCTGGGTAGGGAACATCCCCTGGAGAAGGAAATGGCAACCCACTCCAGTATTCTTGCCCTGAAAATTCCATGGACAGAGGAGCCTGGCGGGCTACAAAGAGGTTGCAAAGAGACATGCAAGAACTAGGAAGAGGATGGCAGGCAGAGAAGGTGGCAGAAGTAAAAGTCCTGAGATCAGAATGAGCTTGGAATGTCCACGGGACACACGGGATGAAGGATGGGGAGCCCTGAGTAATTTCTGAGTCAGGGGCTGATAGCAGCGACCTTGTCCCCATGGCAACCTCAGGGCAGGCTGGGTACCCTACTGGGTCTGAACTGGATCTAGGAGGTTGGATGATGCACCCTGTAAGACCGGAAGGCCAACAAAAAACTTCATTTCCAATCTTGGGCACAATGGCTTACTACACGGGCAAAGAATCTGAATTAACACCACTTGTTAAAGAAATACCACATGGCGCTTGCTCTGTTTTAAAACCTTGGACGACAAAAATGTAAAGCCATGTCCCATGAGCTGGGTACCATTTGAGAAAGGACACTGTTGCAGACGGGATGCAGTAACTGTCACGTTCCAAGCAAGATAATAATGCTGGCATTTCACATCTGTTTGTTTTTTCACTTGGGAAAGTGAGGTAGAAAGGAGGATAAGAGACCTAATTAACAATGTGTGTGGGGGGGTGGGGGGGTGGGGAACAACTCATTTAAAAGTAAATTCCACATACAACACTGTAGTTCTAAGTCTGCCTATGGACCAAGACTAGCAAGTAATGTGTAGAAATGAAAACGTTTTTGTCTGGGTGTAAGCATTAGGAGTGACTGCATTTTTTCATTTTTGCAAAAAAATTTTTAATACTCTCACACCATCATTCTAATTTAAAGTAAAAAAAAAAAAAAAGTTTAAACACACTCTGGAAAATCCAAATCTCTCCCGGAGATGAAATTGCAGCAAGGAGACCACTTCACAGCTTGCCTTAATTTTGTTTCATTCTTTTATACCCGAAGGAGGTTGTTCATCACTACCTGGCTACAGAATTGAATAGGTGTGAAATCCAAGCTGATAGCAATACATCACTCCCTATTGAACTTCAAAGCTGAGGCCAAACTGCCTATAAAAATAGTTTTCATACCGGGCCTTAATCTCTTTCATACATTTTGCCTCTTTTTCATTTTTTTAAAGTTTTACCATCCCTGGGGTGAAGTTAAATATAGTGATAGTTAAGCAGTGCATGGCCCCCAAAAACCAGAGTTCTCAATGTGTTAGTTTGAGTTCATCATGAGTCCAAGCCTGAATCTTATCAGAAAACTTTATCAGAGCTATTGCTAACAGGGTTCTAATGAACAAAAAAGAACACGAAAACCACAAATGGGGCTTCTCACCGTGAATGTGTGAACAGGATCTATCAGCTACCTATTAAGAGCATATAACTGAACTGTATTAGAATGCATTGCTTCAATTTCCACTCTCTACAGACCTTAAAGCCATGTGACAAAGAATCTAGAAAGAGCCTGGTGTGATAGGGTCCTAGTCGCAAAACCCCCTTTTTGTAAATAACAGTCTTTGTTGAAGTTGAAGTCTTTGTTGTTGTTGCTCAGTCATGCCCAACTCTTTGCAACCCCATGGACCGCAGCACGCCAGGCCTCCCTGTCCATCACCAACTCCCAGAGTTTACCCAAACTCATGCCCATCGAGTAAGTGATGCCATCCAACCATCTCATCCTCTGTCGTCCCCTTCTCCTGCCCCCAATCCCTCCCAGCATCAGGGTCTTTTCCAATGAGTCAACTCTTAGCATCAGGTGGCCAAAGTATTGGAGTTTCAGCTTCAGTATCAGTCCTTCCAATGAACACTCAGGACTGATCTCCTTTAGGATGGACTGGTTGGATCTCCTTGCAGTCCAAGGGACTCTCAAGAGTCTTCTCCAACACCACAGTTCAAAAGCATCAATTTTTTGGCGCTCAGCTTCCTTCACAGTCCAACTCTCACATCCATACATGACCACTGGAAAAACCATAGCCTTGACCAGACAGACCTTTGTTGGCAAAGTAACGTCTCTGCTTTTTAATATGCTATCTAGGTTGGTCATAACTTGCCTTCCAAGGAGCAAGTGTCTTTTAATTTCATGGCTGCAGTCACCATCCACAGTGATTTTGGAGCCCCAAGAAAATAAAAGTCTGACACTGTTTCCACTGTCTCCCCATCTATTTCCCATGAGGTGATGGGACCAGATGCCATGATCTTAGTTTCCTGAATGTTGAGTTTTAAGCCAACTTTTTCACTCTCCTCTTTCACTTTCATCAAGAGGCTCTTTAGTTCCTCTTCACTCTCTGCCATAAGGGTGGTGTCATCTGCATATCTGAGGTTATTGATATTTCTCCCAGCAATTCTTGATTCCAGCTTGTGCTTCTTCCAGCCCAGCGTTTTTCATGATGTACTCTGCATATAAGTTAAATAAGCAGGGTGACTGTATACAGCCTTGATGTACTTTTGTTCCATGTCCAGTTCTAACTGTTGCTTCCTGACCTGCATACAGGTTTCTCAAGAGGCAGGTCAGGTGGTCTGGTATTCCCATCTCTTTCAGAATTTTCCACAGTTTATTGTGATCCACACAGTTTCATTTACTACCAAGTTCTTGATATTATCCATTTTTTTCATGAACAAGAATAAATCACAGAATATGAGCTTTCGTACACAGAAGTCCAGATTTCCACATACAAAAGTAGAAACAAGTTGTAAAGAATAATACTGAAAATAATAATAGTAACAATAACACATTTATACACTGCTTATGATGTGCCAGGAGCTTCTCTGAGCATTTCTGTGTTCATGTCTTGTTATGAGGACCTTTTAAGGAAGCCACCATCATCTTTTTTCAGTTGAGGAAACTGAAGCACAGGGAGGCTAAGCAACTTACCCAAGACTACACAATTACCAAATAGAGGAGATAACAATACAAGCCCATGCAATATGGCCTAAGGATCCTTAGACTCCATATCCAATTACCTCCACTATCACTGACTTTGCTTCTGTTCCTATATGCTTCTTGATACTTTCTATGTGCAGCTTGCCTTACAGTGTATGAGATGTTTTTATATATCTATCCTGTCTACCTCACTGAACGTGACAGAAATAAACTGAGCAGAAATCATGTCTTCATTTCACCAAGGAGAAGAATAACACCCAGAGAGGTTAAATGAAGTTGTAGCCGTACTGAGAAGCTTCTGACCCACGTATTCAGCTTCTGATCCACCCCTGATCCACTTCAGCACCACAAGATGTGGGCATGAAATCAATGTTATAATTAGGTTAGAAGGAAATAAATCTCCCTTTTCCTGGTTGGATGTGTAGAAAAGAAGTAGGAAGGCCCCTAAATAAATTATACTGACTTCCAGCTAAGAAAAGGAGGGAGAAGAAAAGGACACTTTCCCCCAGCGTCATCATCCATTTCCGGATGAAATCCAAGATGGCGGCGGCTCTGAAAGTGCAGAGAGGCGGCGTGCTCACCCTTTCAGTGGTCAGTTGCAAAGGGTCAGGAGAAAAGGGCTGAGAAGGAGGGTTTGGAGACAGCCTTTATGGAGTGAGTAATGACCGTGTAGAGTGGGCAACTCCCCCAGGAAGCAGAGAAAGTTGTAACCCTGAGCATATTTGAGGAAGAGGGAGACAGGCACTTATAGGAAATAAATGATGTGTTCTCAGGGCGGGAGACAGGCTCATATGAATTGCAGAGACCTCTGCTTTCTGCAGATGCTGCTTTTAAACAGTGGGCAGGGGCTGGAATTAAAATGTCGGGAAAAGAGACCGGCTCGGGGTGATGGCCCTTTCTTTTGGAGTCAGTGTTCACTCCCTTGAAAGCATCGCCATTTGGGCAAAGATGAGCCCAAAACACTTGATGTAAAACTCACTTCTCCATCCGCCTGGCCTGTTTCTCCAGCGTCTTCGCCCTGTAATTTCACAGTAATGCAAATCTGATGCTGTCTTCCCTTATGTGTCATTTCTTTCTAGTTTCTTCACCTTTTTACTTGCTGTAAAAAGCAGCTCATCTCCACCCACACCTGGAGTGATGTCTCTCTCCTCTGTCTTGTAACTCCAAGAGTCTCCAAGTTATCACCAATTCTTAAAAAAAAAAAAAAAAAAAAGAATCCTTCCCCTGTTTCCCTGGGTGAATTAGAGTGTTTTCTCCTCCAACCCCTCCCTGCCTAGCACCTTATAACATCCCTGAGCTAGAGTATGTATGTTATCATACAGCGTCCGTCCCTTAGTCTGTCTCCCCCACTAGATTGAAAAAGCAGAAGGTGACAACCAGGCACAATGCCATGAAGAGGACAGACTTGGGATTTCCCTGGTTAGTGGTTAAGAATCTGCCTTCCAATGCAGGGGACATGGGCTTGACCCCTGGTTAGAAAACTAACATCTCATGCACTGCACCACAGCTAGAGAGAAGCACTCAGGATGCAGCGGAGACCCATGGCAGCTATTAATAAAATTAAATCAACTAATTAATTAACACAAAAATTTTAAAAATATTAACAAGGGCACAGACTCTGTGGCCAGACCAACCATCTGGCCTCATGCAAGTTCCTCCATTTCTCTAAGCCTTGATTTCCTCATCCATAACATGGGCATAAAAATAGTGCTTACCCTATGTAATCATTGTGGAAATCAAATGAGATCATGTATTTTAGCGAGAAGCATTTAGCATTAACATCTCACTGTAATTATTATCCATTTATCTTTGAACCCCATTTTTAGTGCTGTGAAAGCCATAGAAATAAATATTGGACAAATACTTAATATTTAAATAAATACATAATAATGCTTAATAAATATTAAGGCCTTCCCCTGTGGCTCAGTGGTAAAGAATCTGCCTGTGGTGCAGGAGATGCAGGAGACACAGGTTCGATCCCTGAGTTGGAAAGATGCCCTGGAGAAGGAAATGGCAACCCACTCCAGTATGCTTGCCTAGAAAATCCCACACACACAGGAGCCTGGCGGGCTATAGGCCATGGCGTTACAAAGAGTCAGACATGACTGAAGACTGAGCACAAGCACAGTAAATATTAAATACATTTTATATTTTAAAATACTAAGTATAATCATTGGGGGCTTTTATTTTAGCAGAAAATCTTTTGAATTCCAATTAAAGCTTATGGAAAAACCATACAGAGAATTGTTTTAAGAGCAACAATTCTCTGGACAAAGCAAGAGACCCCAGGAGCCCTTGTAGCCCATGAACAGCTTTCATCTCAGCTCTGCTAATACTAGAAAGTATCTCTTTTTAATGTTGATCCCTTTGGGAAATTCTACAATAGCTCCTTTGGAATCACCTTGTCCAGTTCTGTGCAGATGGTCAGAAGAGTATCCAGTGAAATATACTAGAGGAGCAGAAATCGTCAGGGAGGTCATAGTCCTGAGAAAAACTGAAAAAAAAAAAAAATGGGCAAAAATCCAAGGAAGATAAAAGCTGGGTGCTCATGGTTTATGACTGGATGGCCCACAACACATGGAATTATAATGAACAAAAATAGAGGAGAGATTATAATTGCACATAAGGAAGAATTAAGTAACCCCAGTGACAGCACAGAGCCATCCATACAATAAAGTATATGTCTATTTTTTGAGGATGTTGATTACAAAGCAGTTAAAGAATATATTCCTTGACTTTGGGCGGTTTATAATCCCACATGAAAGACAGTACCAACGGACCAAAAGGGGTATGAAAGATAGGATATTTCTTGGGAAGAATAATGGCCTAAGAGTTTGAAATCCTGGGTTGGAATCCTGATTCCATCACTTAGTAGCTGTGTAATTTTGGAGAACTGACTTAACCTCTCTGAGCTGCAATTCCTCTATTAAAGGCTCCAATGAAAAGTCATATCATGTAAGGCAACAAGCCTACTTAGCACAGAAACTTATTTAAAGTTGTTGTTGTTTAGTTGCTAAGTCGTGTCAAACTCTGTGACCCCATGGGCAGCAGCACTCCAGGCTCCTCTGTCCTCCACTATCTTCCAGAGTTTGCTCCAATTCATGTCCGTTGAGTCAGTGATGCTATCTAACCATCTCATCCTCTGCCATCCCCTTCTTTTGCCTTCAATCTTTTCTAGCATCAGCATCTTTTTACTTTATTTCCCAGCATCAGGGTCTTTTTATTTTAGGTACATCCAATAAATGTTTCCACTATTGTGAATTGTGGCTATTATTGATAAAGCACCCTGGTGGTTCAGACAGTAAAGAATCTGCCTGCAATGTAGGAGAGGCAGGAGACCTGGGTTTGATCCCTGGGTTGGGAAGATTCCCTGGAGAAGGGAATGGCTACCCGCACCAGTATTTTTGCTTAGAGAATTCCCATCGACAGAGGAACCTGGTGGGCTACAGTCCATGGGGTCACAATTAGTCAGATATGACTGAGTGACTAACACACACACACACACACACACACACACACACACACTAAAAATGATGCCTGGCTTAAAACACCCAAATGGGCTTTGGTGAAAAGATGTTCTATTTCCATCCTTGGAAAGGTCTAGGAAAAGATGGGAAACATCTACTCTGGATAGTTTAGAGAATGGTAGATGCACTGGAATTCATGGAACCCTTGAAAACCAAAAACCCTTAGACTTCAGGTTACAAATCTCTGCATTAAACTTTCATCCCATTAAAGATAAAGTCTGGACCACTGAACCTGCCCCATGCCCCAGTCTAGATTAGGCACCCCATTTTATACCATATGGTTTCCTCTTTCCTTGTACCTCCTACCACTGGTGAAAATTTCTCATTTCACATATTGATACCACACACTAGACTCTAGCTCCCCAAGAATGCAAAATTGACAAGCTGGTCTTATTCCCCATCACATCCCCAACATCTTGCCCCACTTGCCACATAGCATGCTCTCTGTCACGTATTAGTTGAATTAATTAAGTGATCACTGGATGGAGCTTCCAGCTATGGGTTTCTAGGCTCCCATTCCAACCATCTGACCAGAATTAAGAACATGAACTTGATCCCAAGCAGAGGTTTTCAGACAGCAAAACATGTCAGCAGAAAACCCACCAGGCCAACGCTTTAGCTCCCTGGTATAGCTCCTCTGTCTCACGGATCGCACGTGTTTTGCATACGGAACCCCCATTGACGTAACTGGGAATTTCACGGATGGAACAAATGAAGAGGCAAGACAGCAGTAGATGTTTGCAGCACGAAGCTGTCAAGAAAAGATGCTCCGTGACCAGGAGACCAGAGAGTACGCCCCCACCACGACGGGCAGAGAGCATGCGGACTGAGCGTGGTCACTGGCCAGCCTTCTGGAATGCTCGGAGGGCTGAGAGCTGGCTCTGCCTCCTTGGCCCCACGACATCGGAAGCTTGGCTTCCATAACAGCCGCCTGGCCGCCCCCTCCCCTTTCCATCCCGCGGCCCCTTCCTCAGCCCCGGCCCCTCCACTTCCCTCCCACGGGTCCCCAGACAAAAACAAAAGACCCATTACGGAGTTATTAGCTGCGTCTCGCATATCCCGCGGAGAGAGACAACTGCCAAGCCCACTTCGACTTAAAATGTTTAACAGATCTACCCACATCTAATTTCTGTCACTGTGTTTACAGGACGAGGAACCCAGAGAAGAAAGCCGCGGAGAAAAGTACTAGGGTTGGGGTTGTTGGGGGGTGGGGGGAGGGACAGAGGAGGGGGGGCAAAAAATAAATGCCAAACGCCTTCAAAGGCGACATTCCTCCCTGTGGTTTGCAAACACTTCCTCTCTCCCCAGCCATCCTGTAATCACGCTCCAGCGTTCACCAGAGGAGTGTTTACATCCAACACCATTACCGGCAGGGGAGACAGGCGAAATTAAGGCCTCTGGTCTCTGTTCTCCGAGGCCCCATTATCTCTTTCCTTCCCTTACCTCCTTTCATCAAACGCCTCCAATATATGAAGGGGTAAAAGCCTTTAATGGGATTTTGAAGATCTTAAAAGCCAGGCGGTTTGTTTAAAAAGGAAAAAGACCAAGAGGAGTGGAACACAGCCTGGGATCCCTGGGTCCACTTTTTGAAAAAGGGAGCAAACTTTGTTCTCTCTCTTTTTTTTTTTTTTGCCCCGCGTGTGCCAAATCGAGTGTTGGGTCTGAGGTTTGTCTTGGATGGACAAGCAGACCACACGGAGCTGCCAGTGGAAAGCCCCCTTTCAAGTGAGGCTGAGAATTGCCATCCACATCACTTCCCGGGGTCTGGCACGTTCCCTCCACTTCTTTCTCTCTCCCTCTCCCTCCCTCCCTCTCTCTCTCTCTCCCTCTCTCTCTCTCTCTCTCTCTCTCTCTCTCTCTCTCTCTCTCTCTCCCCCTCTGAGCTGTGTCCAACGCCCAATCTGGCACCAACATCCCAACTGTGGTTAGCCAAGCCTAATGGTGGCTGAGGGAACAAGATAAAGGGGAGACAATGGTCAAAGTCAGAGGAAATATTGCATGTTAGCAAGTTTGAAAGGATAGATTTGGGTTTCTTCATTCCCCCAAGGCTGGGAAAACCCCAGTCCTACATTGCCACAGAGTTTGGTTAGGAGCGAGACTGGGTTTTCCAAAGAAATCATTCTATTTGGTGTTCTCTTTCCACTTCACTGGGCCAATCACACTTCGCTGAATCAGCACTGGACAGCTCGGAGGTTTGTTGAGCCATAGTTGTCTTGGGGAGCCATGAGGGGGTGAAGAGTGATTTATGAGTTACACTGGATTTCAGTGAGACTCTGTTGCACTGGGCAGGGTTGAAGACATTGTTGGTTGGTGTTGTAATATCAGAGTGGAGTATTGGCATGGAATCTCGTATTGCCATCTATTACTTTGACCCCTGGTGCCATGTTGGACGTGACATGGTTTCAGAAGGCATGTTGGTGTGCAACACTGTGTTCATTTAGGGGTGTTAAGTTGGACTCTGATGGACCACTGGACTGTGGTGTCATGTTGGGAAAGCCATGTCATGAGACCATCAAGCATTGGTTTAGCTCACCAACACCAATGACTGTCCCAGTAAAAAAAAAAAAAACCTGAGGTTGCCACATGGCCTCTTTGCACAGAAGCTGACTGCTTTCAGGAGACATGAGACAGAATTCTGTCTCCTGAAATACCAATAGGGACCCCAAGATCATCACAGCCCAGTGACCCAAACTGACCATCGGCTGAACACCAACGCCAAATGCCCAGGACTCCTCTACAAAGTGCAACAAGGTCTTTCATGACCACCCTCCCTGATTTCCTTCACTACAAGCCACTCCCCTAACCACATGGAGCTTCCAGCCAAGAGCTTCTCAAGTCCTACCTCTTCCTTCGTGCACTTGGAAAACGTCTCCTGGACTCCCTCAAACTTGGGGCAGAGGTGATTCAGCCACGAGAGCTGGAGGCGAGTCAGTGTGACCTCTCCCTTGTTTCCCAAGTACTCTTGTCTCTGATCATCAGCAGACAGTTCCCTCCCTCGGCCAAAGTGACTGTCTGCAGAGCACCTTATTCCGTCTGAGCAGTCGGACATTTCCAACCTGGTTTTTATAATGGAACCAAGTTGTTCCACCTCCAAGGAGGAGAGCACCCATCACAACAGGAGCAGCTCGCATGAATGGGCAGCTCCCCGTGGGCCAGATGCTGAGCTAAGTAAGCACTGCACAGGCCTCTTCTCTCTATGTCCTCTTAACAACCCCCAGGAAGGAAGTATTGTTCACTTTGTTTGGTGGATTCATTCAACAAATATTTTCAGAACATACTATGTTTCAGGCAGTATTCTTGGACCTGGGGATGCAGCAGCAAACAAGAGTGGGAAATCTTCCCTAGCCTGGAGATTCTGATCTAGTGGCGGGGAAAGGTAAGTCTCAGAGAAGTTAAGACAGTTGCACAAAGTCACAGAGTATGAAGAGCAGAGCTCAGACTCTGTGGCAGAATCTCCTGACTCCAAAGCCGTGATTCAGAAAACAAAAAGCAAACACAACATTGAGCAGAGTTCCCGGTGCTTGGGAACTTGTTGGGCCTTGTTGGTCATCCATTTAAAATAGAGCAGTGTGTCCAGGTCCATCCCAAACTTCCTACCTAAACTCTCCCCCAAATCTTCCCCCACCCCCACCCCAGGAACCAGAAGTTCTTTCTCTAAGTCTGTGAGCCTGTGTGGCAGCTTGGATGGGAGGGAGTTTGGAGAATGGATACATGTATATATATGGCTGAGTCCCTTTGCTTGTTCACCTGAAACGATCACAACATTGTTAATCAGCCATACTTCAATACAAAATAAAAAGTTCAGTAAAAAAGAAAAAAAAATTAAGCTATTGAAGGCTAAATAAAAATTTTTTTAATCAAAAACAAAACATATGCACAGCTATGATTGTACCAGTTACCTGTCCTTCCTTTATAAAAGTCATTTGTTCCTTTCAGGATGTACTGACTTACTTTGGTTTTCTGGTTTTTGTTTTCAATATCAGCGACTCTGCCTCAGATGCCTCCTGCTTGCCATCAGATGTCTCCTGCTTGCCATCAGATGTAAACACAAATGGTCCTGCAGGCTCAGATACATTTATGGAGGGATGGAGGTTGCAAGGCCAGAAGGAAAGGGCTGATGGAGGGAATGAGATAGAGGTTCCATCCCTGGTTAGGTGAGAGCTGGCATGTCTGAGATCCCAGAGTCATTGCCAGCATGACAGAAGGAATAAGGGTGAAATCCTGGCTGGTTGAGTTCAATCCCAAGCCAGAGAGAGCTGTCATCACGGAAAACACAGTACTTTATTTTTTTAAACTGGGAACAGTTTGCTTCCCTCCTAGGACTGCAGAAGAGAAGGATGGGTTATACAAAGAGCAAGCCAAGCTTAAGAAACCAAGGTCCAAATCCCCGTGGCACATTTTCTGGAGCTTAGGTTGGTCATTTTGCCTCTCCGAGACTGTTTCTTCATCAATTAAATGGGAATGTTCTTAACACCTAAGTGACAGAGCTGTGATAAGGAGTGTTAAATGAGAATACTTATGGAAAGTACTTTGCACATTATAAAGAGCTACATGACTACTAGATCATCCACCAGCCTGGCAGGAGCCAACCCTCATATTATGAACTACAAAATTACAAGGCTGGGAACATTGAGAGGAGACTCAAGGTCTTCAAGTTGGAGAAGAAGGTTAAGTCAAGATTGTACAAGAGGGACTTCCCCGGTGGTCCAGTGGTTAAGAATCTGCCTTCCAATGAAGGGGATGTAGTTTCGATTCCTGGTAGAACTGAGATGCCACGGGGCAACTAAGCCTGCACACCACAACTAGAAAGCTCGTGTACCAAAACTAGAGAAACTCCTGCTCCATGACAAAGACCCAACACAGCCAAAATTTAAAAATAAATAAATTTTTTTAATTAAAAAAATTAATGAGTTATGATTTTTTTTAAAAAAAGATTGTAGGAGAAAGAAAATGGGGTTCACACTGACATATCTGATCTATGGTAAGTCTGTGGTTGACATGATTTCATTTGGGGTAACCATACTATCCTCATTTTATGAATAAAAAAATAAATAAATGTTCAAGGAGGCAAACCAGTGTTCCCATTATCACCAGACCAAAAAGAAAACAATAATAATAGTGAAAGTATTGGTTTTCAAATTTAGAATTGTCAAAACCCCAATTTTTTTTTGTTTTGAACTGCCAAAAAACTCACTAAAACCCAGATTTTTCCCCCCACTTTGTCACCTCGTGTGTGCAAACTACTCCCTAAAAAAAGAAAAAAACTTACTCAACTGGATTTACAGTTAAAGGCCTAACCTGTCTTCATTACCTGTCTCCTCAAAATAAACAGACCCCCAGGGCTCAGTCAGGCCATTTACAGAAGCCCCTCCATGGACTAGTCACCTCTCTCTGAGTGGCTGCCCGGAGTCAGGCAATGAATGAAGTGACCCCCTCCTGACCCTCCCTCTCTTCCCGTCTCCTTGCTTTTCTTCATATACAGGGAGGTTTCCAGGGGCTCTGCAGGGGGTTATGAATATGAGGTGCCTCTGGCTGTACCCCAGTTCTATAGTCCAGCCCCTCTAGGGAAGGGATGGCCTACTCGACCTGACAGGACATGATGGCGTACGTGATGGCCTACTCCTGTGTGTGTTCTTTGGACTCCATCCTCAAATTCTGACTCT